>NC_060170.1:22550722-22556853 GCF_021292245.1 Micropterus dolomieu | reverse complement strand
ATCCTCAAATGGAAGACGTTTGGGACGACCAGAACCCTTCCTAGAGCTGGCCGTCCGGCCAAACTGAGCTATCGGGGGAGAAGAGCCTTGGTGAGAGAGGTAAAGAAGAACCCAAAGGTCACTGTGGCTGAGCTCCAGAGATGCAGTCGGGAGATGGGAGAAAGTTGTAGTAAGTCAACCATCACTGCAGCAATCCACCAGTCGGGGCTTTATGGCAGAGTGGCCCGACGGAAGCCTCTCCTCAGTGCAAGACACATGAAAGCCTGCATGGAGTTTGCTAAAAAACACCTGAAGGACTCCAAGATGGTGATAAATAAGATCCTCTGGTCTGATGATACCAAGATAGAACTTTTTGGCCTTAATTCTAAGCGGTAAAAATTTTGCAAAAATTTCTACATTTCTGTTTTTTTCTGTCAAGATGGGGTGCTGAGTGTACATTACTGAGAAATAAAATGAACTTTTTTGATTTTTGGAAAATGGCTGCAATGAAACAAAGAGTGAAAAATTTAAAGGGGTCTGAATACTTTCCGTACCCACTGTATGTTGGACAAGAGGGCCTGACTCACAATCTCAGTTTTAGTTTATCCAATGGGTATTCGACAGGGTTGGAGTGGGGGCTCTGTGTGAACCAGTCAAGTTCTTCCACACCAAACTCATCCAACCATGCCTGTATGGACCTTGCTTTGTGCACTGGGGCACAGTCATGCTAAAACAGAAAAGGGCCTTCGCCAAACTGTTCCCATAAAGTTGCAAGCATAGAATTTTCCAGAATGTCTTGGCAAGCTGAGGCAATAACATTTCCCTTCAGTGGAACTAAGGAGAGTAGGCCAACCACGGAAAAACAACCCCTATGACTGTACCATGCTCTGATTCAGTGAGCTCTCTGTCCCATTCTTTCACAAATGTTTGTGTAGGCAGACTGCATGGCTAGGTGCTTGATTTTACATACCTGTGGCAATGGGACTGAATGAAACACCTGAATTCAATTATTAAGAGGTGTGTCCCAATAATTTTGTCCATATAGTGTATTTTAGATGGAAGATAGAAGTATAGAAGTGGCTGAACTCTTTTTAGGTCCTTTGGTTTCAGGGTCTTGCCACTTCGCATGCTGGCTCACTGTCATGGCTTACTGGGACACACTAGAACAGAGCCATTCTTTCTCTCAAGTCAAAATGGCACACTGAAAATGTCTATGAAGATTCTCAGTCATCCAAGTCATAGTTATCAAACGAAGTCAAGGGCAACTTTGCGACAGTTGTTACATTCGTTAGGACTACCCGAGGCCAAGACTGAACCACTGGTAGTCCTCGGTAGTCCTAACGACTGTCGTTACAGCAACCAGGAACACTAACGAACCAGCAGTATCGACGAACCTGGCAAACGACCCCACTGAGGTTAAATAGCTGAGTTTCCCTGCCAGTCAGTCAGAACTGAAGAAGTCCTTTGGATGAGGGACGAAACGTCTTCCAGTATCTTCAACCAAGTCCAGTTGCCCTTGACTTTAACCTTCGTTGGACATACTGAAAATATCAATCTAATCTCACCTCACAACCATTTTGACTGGGTAGACTCCAATGCCCAGACGTTTGTCCTCTGGGATGACAAAAGACACACGGCCGCTACTGTTGGTCACTTCTGTGTTGAAGTACACCCATTCTCCTGATGGAGGCTGGGTCATGATGTGGAGGTCAACCTGCACAGGATGTACAAAAACCATGAGCACAGATTACACAGGCATTACTGACATGAGTCTGTGTGCTGTTGTGACAACAAAAGACAGATCACCTTCTCCCCGGCCAAAGTGACCATGTCCAGAGGGCCGTACATGAAGCGACCAGTCAAGACCTGCTGGGCGTCTTCTGTGAACACTGCGTCATTCACACGGTGGTTGGCAGTCACGTTCTGTCGAAGGAGTAAAAGAAAGATACATTTTGAAATTTTGTGTTTCCCCCTTTGTTTGATGAGATTTAATATGTAAGAAAAAGCTCCAAGATAAGGAAGGAATTCAGGAGCTTTTATAGAGCTGACGCCCACCCTGATCTTCACATGAGTCCTCTTGCGGAGCCACTTCTCTCGAGGTTTGGAGGGGGTGAATTCAGACACTTCTTTCCCATCGAGCTCCAGGATGCTAGAGTTTTCATGCCTCATGACCTACAGGAGACATTTCAATGACTCATCCTCAGTGTCGCTGAAGAGGACTAACAGCCCGCTGGTCACATTTTAGCGTAACATGCCATAAAGAGCGGCAGGTACTCTAGCGCTGACTCACCTGTCTCAGGAGAAAAGACACAACATCAGTGGACTCCCAGTATGATGCGTGGAAGAGGTGCGGTAAAGCCACTGTGGGGAAAGCGGTCAGAGCGTCGGGGCAGTACAGGGCAAAGTCCAGCCGCTTTGTGCCCCACCAACGTGCTGCAACTGAGATGGGAATTGATGAATATGTGCAGATACATAAGTTGAAACCTTAAGAGAAAGAACGTGAGGTATGTGATGGCACACAAAGGTGCAACACCCCTGAAGCTAAAGCAAAAAGACGATTTCAATCTTCAACCACAATCATCACCGATCCCAGCAGTTCTTCAGCTAAAAAGAGGGAAATCAGGAGTTTATAAATGTTATTAACAGGAAAATAATAATGCAGAAGGAAGAAAAAGATTGTTAAATCCAATATATGATTATATGAGCGAAGATGGTTATTCATGTTAGTATGGGCATGAAAATGATTAATATTATGGATTTGAAAAGAAGGGGCAATTTATGATTTATACATTTTCCCTAATCAACAGAAGTGATAGCCTTGCATCCTTAAATTTTGAAAGAATATAAGTAGGAAAATGAGGCTTTCTGGAAGAGCAGCATTGAGGTTTTGGATTTTGACACAGTGTAGAGTAAAGACATGTAGCCTCACGTTGATTTAAAAAAAGAAAAACCTCTCTTAGAAAAATACCTTGCTCCACTTCAGCTTGAGAGTCCAGTGAGACCAGAACAGATATAGCACAGTCCAGCCCGGGTGACAGGCAGTTCTCATATTGGCCAGTAGGATTTAGCCCTTCACTAGTCTCTGCCTCATTGTCCAGCTCTGCCATTAGACCTGCACCAGGACATCTTGTCTTACGGGATTTTGGGGGACTTTTCATGAAGAATTTGTTTTGCGATGATAGGGCGAGTTGGGACAAAAGGCCAAACTTTTTTGATTGGTTAGTTTGGCATGAATTGGCTATGAGGAGAAAACAAAGAGAAAGAAATCATATGAAAAATGGATGCATGTTGGTTTATGACAGTTTAAACAGTTTGAAGAGTGACTTTGGGATGAGTCCGTAAGTAAGCTGCCTTACACTGAGCTGTGAATGTCAAAGCTGAAAAAGAATTGTTAGTTCAGTAACACTTAAGGCAGTAGGGCAGGGTGACGCTGTTGAACGTCTTCTGATGCTCCAGTGTCATAATTAGTTTATGTGCACCTCCAGGGATGTGCTGTGTGTGCTAAAGTAGCAGTATGCAGAACAGTAATGTGAGGTACAAATAAATGTTCTGGTAACAAAAGTGAAATAGAGAGGGAAGGGGGGGACAATCTCACATAAAACACAACAGAATACTGGTTATCTCTGCAAACATTACGCTAGGGAGTAGACAATGCAGGAATGGCTGAGGGAGGCAGGTGTCTACATGCATTCTAACATTAGATAAATGCAGCACTCGTTCACTGCATTTACATTTAGACAGTGGATAAGAGTAAGACAGACAGTGAAAAGTGGCGCTAAACTTGCGCTTCTTCAGGAATCTGCTTGCTCATAGTGGGACTTTCAGGTGTTAAGTTTGGCTAATAAGCAGCAGTAGAAAAAGGAGCGGGGTATTCATGTCTATCGGGCTGACTAGACTGCTCCAGCTGGAGTGCAGGTTGAGTGTAGAGTCAGAGTACCGGGGGAGTGATAGTGCGAGAGAGAGAGAGGGAGAGAAGATGATGTTGGAGAAATATAGAGAAAAGTCTGACTTTGAGAGAGAGAGAGAATAACTAAACCAGTGTTTGTGTGAGTGGAAGGAAGACAGAGAGGCTTGTTTGTATTGAGAGCACTTACTGTTGGCTATGTTGGTGGCAGTGTAACTGTCTGCCATTCCTGAGACCTGGCTGGCAATGCTGACCTCACTGGCCCTCCGCTGGCCCCGGGAGAGGGGGCCCGTTACGGGGGATGAGGGGTACGAACTGTCCATGAAGACACCACCATGAGACTGAACAACATCCGCTATTGAGTCGAAACAAGGAGATCCAATTAGACAGAGACACAGGTAAGGGGAACTCACAGTGATGAGGGGAGGGACATGTGGGTCTAGGTGTCAGGAGAGAAATGTGATGGCAGGCACCATGGGTTTCAGAGGACATGTGAAACCCAAAGGCGGCCCCTTGGCGGCCAAGGTCAAATTTCTGTAACTGGCCGAGTGGAAACATGGGCACATGAGTACATAAAACACTTAGTGAATGTAAAATCACAAATGACCACATCTATTACAGTCATACCCATGTGTTAGTATCTCATATGAAGGTGATTTTTATCTAACAGCAAAGTAATGTTATGGCCTTAGTTTTTGTAGATAAAACGAAATAGTGCTGGGGATTTTATAAAATCAGATGACCTCTGACCATTATCACAAGGAGAAACATAGGAAACAGTTTGTTTTGGATGTTGAGATAGAGCTCCACGCACGGTACACTGTGCAAACACAACATCACAAGCAAGACAATCTTCACATCAAAACTATAAAATTCAGGCGATAGTAGAAATAACCCGTCAACATCAATAATCTGATATTATGGAAATGATACAGATGCACCAAAGCCCGACCCAAAAACCACAGCACAAACACAAATTCTCGTGTCCTCCAAACATTGAACGTGACATGAATATGTCATGGCAACCACAAACTGTAACACCACATGAGATGCTTATCAGATTTATGCTTTAAGTATTTCCGTGGCAACAATTTTGTATTATTTTTATTTCTTAAAATAAAAACAGGAAATTAAGCGGCAAGTAATTTAGATAAAAGACTAGATGCATTTATTTGCAGCATATATACTGGTTTATCAGTGTTTCTTTATCTGGATTTATCAGAAATGGCGATGGGAATACTCAGAAAGGACACATGGTAGCTATAAATCTGAGCATCTCGCAATAGGTATGGAACAAACAGACAAAAGAAACACAGTGAATGGGGGACAGATGCAGGTGAATGGGAGAGGCTACACACACTCCATAGTGGTGGGTGTGGCTTTGAGGGAGCCCTCCTGCCAGTTTAGCACAGGCACAGGGATGCAGGTCTCACTGATGGTCTCCTGACAGCGAAAGGACAGGGGAGGCCCGCTGTCAAGTAGCAGCTGAGAGTTGCTCTGGACTGTCTCCACTACAGGGGGAGGTGGAGGGGTAGAAGGTGCAGAGGTCAGGGGGTGGGGTGTGGAGAGCCACGTAGGCAGATATGATGACAGGAGGCCAAGAGAGGAAGGAGGAAAGAAGACAAGGAAGACACAAAAACATGAAGCAAGAACAACTGAACATGAGACAAGAAAGCAGAGTCAAGCCCTTATTTGAGCCCACTTCTTATGAATCGCAACTACTAGTCAGTCATATATCGTCACATAACACGAATCTAAGATTGTAAATGCTCTGGAATCTGCAGTTCATAAAATATTTTGCACTTTCTGAACTTGAAATACTTCAAATGATTAACATGATCTTGAATTTGTCAAGGCATACCTGAGGCTATTCAGTGACCGCTCATTTGATGAATGCTATCACTTTTAGGATTGACACATGAAGACGCTGGCCTGAAGAAATATCTCCTCGCTTGTACAGCATATTAACTCTAATGTCACTTGTTAATAAGCCCTGGTTCAATGGCAAAAAGTATGTACTGTATTTTAACCATCAAATCATCTGCTTTTTAGTTACCTTACATCGACAGATATTTGTATAAGGAAGGTAGGGTGAGGCTCCAAGGGTTACTCCACTATAATGAACAGTCCAAACAGAAACCAACAGCACGACTATGACGACATTTAGATGAATAAACTGCTTCACAGAAGACGTTGAAGCACAAGCAGTAGAAAAATGTTTCACTTTTCTTTGAGACAATGTTAAATC
>NC_060170.1:22532894-22550622 GCF_021292245.1 Micropterus dolomieu | reverse complement strand
CTGCAACTGAGATGGGAATTGATGAATATGTGCAGATACATAAGTTGAAACCTTAAGAGAAAGAACGTGAGGTATGTGATGGCACACAAAGGTGCAACACCCCTGAAGCTAAAGCAAAAAGACGATTTCAATCTTCAACCACAATCATCACCGATCCCAGCAGTTCTTCAGCTAAAAAGAGGGAAATCAGGAGTTTATAAATGTTATTAACAGGAAAATAATAATGCAGAAGGAAGAAAAAGATTGTTAAATCCAATATATGATTATATGAGCGAAGATGGTTATTCATGTTAGTATGGGCATGAAAATGATTAATATTATGGATTTGAAAAGAAGGGGCAATTTATGATTTATACATTTTCCCTAATCAACAGAAGTGATAGCCTTGCATCCTTAAATTTTGAAAGAATATAAGTAGGAAAATGAGGCTTTCTGGAAGAGCAGCATTGAGGTTTTGGATTTTGACACAGTGTAGAGTAAAGACATGTAGCCTCACGTTGATTTAAAAAAAGAAAAACCTCTCTTAGAAAAATACCTTGCTCCACTTCAGCTTGAGAGTCCAGTGAGACCAGAACAGATATAGCACAGTCCAGCCCGGGTGACAGGCAGTTCTCATATTGGCCAGTAGGATTTAGCCCTTCACTAGTCTCTGCCTCATTGTCCAGCTCTGCCATTAGACCTGCACCAGGACATCTTGTCTTACGGGATTTTGGGGGACTTTTCATGAAGAATTTGTTTTGCGATGATAGGGCGAGTTGGGACAAAAGGCCAAACTTTTTTGATTGGTTAGTTTGGCATGAATTGGCTATGAGGAGAAAACAAAGAGAAAGAAATCATATGAAAAATGGATGCATGTTGGTTTATGACAGTTTAAACAGTTTGAAGAGTGACTTTGGGATGAGTCCGTAAGTAAGCTGCCTTACACTGAGCTGTGAATGTCAAAGCTGAAAAAGAATTGTTAGTTCAGTAACACTTAAGGCAGTAGGGCAGGGTGACGCTGTTGAACGTCTTCTGATGCTCCAGTGTCATAATTAGTTTATGTGCACCTCCAGGGATGTGCTGTGTGTGCTAAAGTAGCAGTATGCAGAACAGTAATGTGAGGTACAAATAAATGTTCTGGTAACAAAAGTGAAATAGAGAGGGAAGGGGGGGACAATCTCACATAAAACACAACAGAATACTGGTTATCTCTGCAAACATTACGCTAGGGAGTAGACAATGCAGGAATGGCTGAGGGAGGCAGGTGTCTACATGCATTCTAACATTAGATAAATGCAGCACTCGTTCACTGCATTTACATTTAGACAGTGGATAAGAGTAAGACAGACAGTGAAAAGTGGCGCTAAACTTGCGCTTCTTCAGGAATCTGCTTGCTCATAGTGGGACTTTCAGGTGTTAAGTTTGGCTAATAAGCAGCAGTAGAAAAAGGAGCGGGGTATTCATGTCTATCGGGCTGACTAGACTGCTCCAGCTGGAGTGCAGGTTGAGTGTAGAGTCAGAGTACCGGGGGAGTGATAGTGCGAGAGAGAGAGAGGGAGAGAAGATGATGTTGGAGAAATATAGAGAAAAGTCTGACTTTGAGAGAGAGAGAGAATAACTAAACCAGTGTTTGTGTGAGTGGAAGGAAGACAGAGAGGCTTGTTTGTATTGAGAGCACTTACTGTTGGCTATGTTGGTGGCAGTGTAACTGTCTGCCATTCCTGAGACCTGGCTGGCAATGCTGACCTCACTGGCCCTCCGCTGGCCCCGGGAGAGGGGGCCCGTTACGGGGGATGAGGGGTACGAACTGTCCATGAAGACACCACCATGAGACTGAACAACATCCGCTATTGAGTCGAAACAAGGAGATCCAATTAGACAGAGACACAGGTAAGGGGAACTCACAGTGATGAGGGGAGGGACATGTGGGTCTAGGTGTCAGGAGAGAAATGTGATGGCAGGCACCATGGGTTTCAGAGGACATGTGAAACCCAAAGGCGGCCCCTTGGCGGCCAAGGTCAAATTTCTGTAACTGGCCGAGTGGAAACATGGGCACATGAGTACATAAAACACTTAGTGAATGTAAAATCACAAATGACCACATCTATTACAGTCATACCCATGTGTTAGTATCTCATATGAAGGTGATTTTTATCTAACAGCAAAGTAATGTTATGGCCTTAGTTTTTGTAGATAAAACGAAATAGTGCTGGGGATTTTATAAAATCAGATGACCTCTGACCATTATCACAAGGAGAAACATAGGAAACAGTTTGTTTTGGATGTTGAGATAGAGCTCCACGCACGGTACACTGTGCAAACACAACATCACAAGCAAGACAATCTTCACATCAAAACTATAAAATTCAGGCGATAGTAGAAATAACCCGTCAACATCAATAATCTGATATTATGGAAATGATACAGATGCACCAAAGCCCGACCCAAAAACCACAGCACAAACACAAATTCTCGTGTCCTCCAAACATTGAACGTGACATGAATATGTCATGGCAACCACAAACTGTAACACCACATGAGATGCTTATCAGATTTATGCTTTAAGTATTTCCGTGGCAACAATTTTGTATTATTTTTATTTCTTAAAATAAAAACAGGAAATTAAGCGGCAAGTAATTTAGATAAAAGACTAGATGCATTTATTTGCAGCATATATACTGGTTTATCAGTGTTTCTTTATCTGGATTTATCAGAAATGGCGATGGGAATACTCAGAAAGGACACATGGTAGCTATAAATCTGAGCATCTCGCAATAGGTATGGAACAAACAGACAAAAGAAACACAGTGAATGGGGGACAGATGCAGGTGAATGGGAGAGGCTACACACACTCCATAGTGGTGGGTGTGGCTTTGAGGGAGCCCTCCTGCCAGTTTAGCACAGGCACAGGGATGCAGGTCTCACTGATGGTCTCCTGACAGCGAAAGGACAGGGGAGGCCCGCTGTCAAGTAGCAGCTGAGAGTTGCTCTGGACTGTCTCCACTACAGGGGGAGGTGGAGGGGTAGAAGGTGCAGAGGTCAGGGGGTGGGGTGTGGAGAGCCACGTAGGCAGATATGATGACAGGAGGCCAAGAGAGGAAGGAGGAAAGAAGACAAGGAAGACACAAAAACATGAAGCAAGAACAACTGAACATGAGACAAGAAAGCAGAGTCAAGCCCTTATTTGAGCCCACTTCTTATGAATCGCAACTACTAGTCAGTCATATATCGTCACATAACACGAATCTAAGATTGTAAATGCTCTGGAATCTGCAGTTCATAAAATATTTTGCACTTTCTGAACTTGAAATACTTCAAATGATTAACATGATCTTGAATTTGTCAAGGCATACCTGAGGCTATTCAGTGACCGCTCATTTGATGAATGCTATCACTTTTAGGATTGACACATGAAGACGCTGGCCTGAAGAAATATCTCCTCGCTTGTACAGCATATTAACTCTAATGTCACTTGTTAATAAGCCCTGGTTCAATGGCAAAAAGTATGTACTGTATTTTAACCATCAAATCATCTGCTTTTTAGTTACCTTACATCGACAGATATTTGTATAAGGAAGGTAGGGTGAGGCTCCAAGGGTTACTCCACTATAATGAACAGTCCAAACAGAAACCAACAGCACGACTATGACGACATTTAGATGAATAAACTGCTTCACAGAAGACGTTGAAGCACAAGCAGTAGAAAAATGTTTCACTTTTCTTTGAGACAATGTTAAATCAGTGTGTAAAGGAACTCATATTGTGCAACTAAGATGTCTTTAAGATATATGTTGTCTACGGCATGCATCTATTGGAAACAGGGCAGTGGGTTACACTCAGTGTCTGAAGTGTCAGCTGATCTTAAGTTAAAAGGAGAAATTAAACAGCCATTCTATTACAGGGAATTTTCCATTTGTGTCTGTGGATGTGAATCCAAGTCAGAAATCCGTACATTTTTCTAAACTGTAATTCATGACTGGATATTTACTGAATTCATGTTAATGGTGCTTTTAAACATGGTCAGTGCGGAGGGCTCACCCAGTAGCGCAGAGTTTCCATCACCTAGGGGAAAGCGTTGGTAACGGGGCACGTTGAAGGGCGGCAGGAGATGAAATTTCCTTTCCAGCAGAGGCTCCAGGCGGGAGGCTGAGGGATCGGCTGGGTGGAACAGGTTGTAGACCTGCTGACAGGCAGGGCGCAGCTGGGCCACTAGGGGGAGAAATCGAACCAAAGACATGAGAGATCAGAAGGGAAGAATCTAAGCACCCCTTCCCTCGGATGGAATAGTTGTGAAACAATAACTTTCTTTAGAAATCTTCCCTCAAAAACACAAGGTTTAATAGCTTTTAAATGTTGATAACAACAAACACACGTCCCTATGCTAATTAGTGTAACCTGAGATAAACCTTTTGCAAATGGAAAAGTCATTTTTTACCTGTACAAGATAAACAATGTTTTCTATCGCTGATTACATTATAACAAGCATTGCATTCTTCTTTCCAAATTAGCTTACCATCCAGCATAGGAATGACAGTCTTTCTCAGGGCCAGTACCAAACCAAGGGGAGAGCCAAACAGGAAAAAGTCGGACACCTCAAAGTCAAACTTCCCCACGGAGCCTCCATCCAGCATAGTGCTGCTGCTTGACCTGCGTGAGACTGCGTCGTTCCGCAAGACACTGGAGTGTAAGCTGGAAGGACAGCACAAAGTCAGTCCTCATGTGGAAGTAAAAATAAATCTGGCAGTACATAAAACCAAGACAGAGTTCTTTTTTTTTTCTCTCCCAGGTAAGAATTTTTGCCAACGCACCTGGACAGGAAGGCCTGGTGTTGTTTGATCGTGTCCAGTTCGTAGGTGGAGGAGTCACTTCTCTTGCGTGGCAGTTGTCTCTTGGTGTCGTCACCTGCGCCAGCACGAGGGATGTCTATGTTACTGCGACTGAGGTGACGGCTGCCCTCCAGGGTCGAAGAGGCTGACCCGTGCCCACTGTTGACAATGATACCAGGAGAGAGGAGATCCTGGTCCTGCGGAGGGCAATTCAGAAACATTTGTTATGAAAACTTACAGCACTTTAGAAAGAGTACATGTATCTTAAGTTTTACATTGCATAAATTATAGCTTTTGGGTATATTTTCAGAAGGGACTTATTGAATTTGTGATATAATTTAATCTGTTTGACAGGTGTCACAGTATTCATTACTCTGAATTACTCTGTCTCTTACCTGTACACTCACGACACTGCCCCTGCGACTGCTGTTCTGGCTTTCATTAACTGTCTGATTGCTACTGCACAGGGCATCAAATCCCAAAATTCCTCCCACACAGTCTCCAATGAGGCATACCTGAAGAGGTCAATGGTCAGACATAAAGTTGAGAAAACATTGTATTTTTGACACGCATCCACACGGTTCAGGTTTACCTAAAACATCTATACACCTGCTCCAACACAGTTCAAGAACACAAACAAAGTGAATATGTTCATTAAAAAAAAAGCTGTTTTCCAGGGAGTAAAACTAATAGGATGTTAACATAGGAACTTTCATTTACTTATGTTGTCATTAATTGTAATATGGATATATGTGAAGTATCAATTAAATGTTTTAATATTTAGCTACAAAAAGTAACAATTCATGTAAAATTAAAGACAGGGCTTAGCTGTGTTACTGTGAGTATGTACATTTATCTTTGAGAGCAACAAAAAAACTTTATATTACTAGGACAATTCGAAACGGTTGGTATCTGAGAATTACACACAACTTTACATGACAGTTACTGACCTGGCCGGTGAAGGCTGCCCCATTCAGAGACTTTATGAAATCTGCGTACACCTGGTTGGCTCTGACGATGACGGTGGCCATGGCCTCCTGGTACTGTGGAGCAGAGGTGGCCAGGAGTGGGAGAGCTGCCAGGGGGATGTGGTCCTGGCTGCTGGACAGACAACCTTCATCGTAGCTGTATGGGCTCAGGCTGTGCAAAAGACACAAATTAACAACATTAACATACTTGAAAGATCAAGGCAGTGCACAGAGGTTGTGAGCTGCACTTGAACCTTATCCGTCAAAAGCAAACAGCAATCACGGTCAATAAACAGTAACCTTCAATCATTATTCACAATGCTTTGCAGCATGCAGAGAATTGTGTGTATGCGTGTCCTCTTACTTGGACACTAGGGAGAAGGCCTCGGCACAGATGGCAGGGCAGGGTACCAAACGGATGGCGATGCGTCCCAGCGCAGCGGGGTAGTGAACACGCATGACTGTGTCAAAAGCTGTACTAATCGTGTTGACGTCGGCCTGCTTGCTGTTCTGGTCCCCTCCGCCTGTATCCAGGATGTTCCCTCCGTGAAGAACCAAGATCAGCACGTGGATTTTGGAAGGCTGCAGGCACTGCTGGGACGAGCTCTCCTGAGAAAATTTTTGAAAAAGGGTGATGGATGGCGATGACGAGGAACAGCTCTTGGGGAATGTTGAAGAGATTACATATTTACTATATGAAAGCATCCTTTTTTATCAGCATGACCAAAGACAACATGCTTACTGAGTGAGAAAAATCACAGATAAACATTAATGCCTTTGATATTGTGAATCAAATTATTTGTATTTTGTCATATTTGTGTGTCCATCTCTACAGACATGGACCACACAACAAAATGTTTGTACAGACTTCTTTTCATAACCAGAGAGGGGCGGGGGACCACATATGGAAACAGAACAGGGCCAACCTACACTTCACCTGGACAACTGAATTAACAGCAAACAACGACAAGGCTTCCTGAGGACGGGTTACATAAAAAAGACATAACGTGCAGTTTTGTCTGATGCAAAACATTTTCAAAAAAGCACTATACTGTATGTACACTCAACGCCACAGCTGTAGGGTACACAGAAGTTGAACACAGGGTGGTGAAGTTGAAGAATAAACATGGATTTGGATTTGGGCAATGGAGGGAAAAAGGGCAGGGCCAGTAAGTACTGGGTTTGTTCAGGGGAGGTGGGGGTCTCTGTGGAGCTACTGTAGTCCACAGTGCACTGGGGCCAAAATGTTTACTTACTGACTGGTGCCTTGTTACCGTGATGGTGGGAATGGGAGAGCTATCGGCTTTGCCTCTAACAGAGCCACGCATCTGAACACAAGAGGACAGAAAGGCTCAGGGACAAACAGCCCTTCTCTTATCTTCCAAACTGTAAAACCTGATGCAAATGACTGTTTAATAAAATTAAATCAAGTTTAACAGAAGCGTCTGGGTCCTGCAGGGCATTTTCTGTAGCTGGATCTTCAGGATTCATTTATTTCAGACATGGTTCTGCATCAGAGAAGGCTGGTTAGGGTTGTGTTTTGTAGATACACACTCACTGTGCCAGGCACGCATACCTCATCTAGTCTGTCCTCACTGGTTGTTCTTTCATAATCCACTGTCATTTCCTTGAACAGCTCACCTGCAAACACACACATTCTTATCAAGTACTGAGGCAGCGTGTCTTTCCATCATAAAATTCTCACGGTCGTCATCATACCAGGAGTTTCCTCTGTGTCTGTAGCTTCAATCTTGTCTATGAGATCATTGGAGTTCCACTTAGTGATTTCCTTTGGGATGACCTCCTCGCCATCTGAGAAATCCTCTGCAGGGGCGACACAAGATAAATCACGATCAACTAAAGTTCACGTGTCATTCAGGGTTTACTAATTTGTCGTTACACCAACAGTATAACCAATTTATATATAGTGATTAACAAGGCTGTATGAGTAACATTTGCATACTCAATTATATAATTTAACAGCTGACCAATGTAAAGGAACCTCGTCAAGCTTTCACTCACTGTGGTGGTTATCAAATGCATAGCATGCTGGATATCTTGTTATCATGTTTGAAGTATAAATTTGTGTTTATCTATGGGTGTAAGTGCAATTATTTTGTAATCTAAAATTGCAAGTGCATGTGTGCTGGACAATGGATAAGAAGTGGATTGGTTTTACTGGATTTTCAAAAAAAGAGAAACAACTCTATTTACTAAACCATTACCTGCTGTAAATATATTTAAACTAGTGTGTATCTTCTGACATTATAAAATGTATTAATTAATTATAAATGTATTAATAGACTGTTTTCCATCCTTTAAATCGCATTCATCTGTGGTTTAAAAAGTAAGGCTCAGGATCTAAAAGAGAATATCCCTTTTTTATCCTATAATTTCTCTCCTGGGACATTTCTGTTATACTGCCAGTATTTTCATTTCTGAGAAACAGGCAGCCACCTCCTGTGCACTTCAGTTTACGTTAGCAAATCTAAAATTTAAAGTATAAATGTCATGTTAACTCAATTTACTTCTACAGTACTTATACTACAAATAAAAAACAACTATTGTGAAGAAAAGGAAATTTTATTTCAGTGAATTGCTAACAGGATACTAAAAGGAGGTTGCAGGCAGTGTCTCAGAAACACACACACACACACGCACACACTAGAGTAAGTCCAACATCCAAATAAAGGCCTTCTGTCATTCTTTTTAAGAGATGATGTGTCCTTTACCCAGTTCCCCATCAAGTGCCTTTTTTCTTTCATTGCTTTTTAAGTTATTTCCTCAGATGGTTCAACTTATTTCATTTATAAACATGTATAATAACCCAGTCTTAAACCTGGTAAAAAAAAAAATGAAGGTATGAAGGTAAAGGGGTATCTTTATTTCATCAGTAGGCTTTACCTAATTCAAGTCAATAAATAACATTTTATTCCAGCTTCATTTGCAAGTTGTACACTAGTTCGAGTAGAGAAAGTTGCAATTGTAGCAGATGCATTAGTTTTATTATCCGTTTGGAAGAACACATACTGCAATACTAGCCGTATAAGACAAGTGTGTACCATCATTCGTGGATTGAAACCCCTACTTAATACCATGGCAAACCAGATACACTGAATGTGTACCTATGATGAGCTCTCCTCCTAAAGCTTTCCTTTATTCATTTGCACTAAAAAAATTCTGCCACACAGAAAAGGGGAACAAGACAGTTAAGAATAAGCCTGCACATGCAACTCAAGTGTTTGTAACAAATGATTACAGAAAGAGGGCCGTGGACACATAGCAGCTTTTAAGAAATCTAATATCAAAAGGCAATCTGAGCCAAGTCAGCCTGTTTCCAAATTTAATTTGTGTACCACCGTCATGTGATTCACCCAGGCACCAAAGCACACACTTAGGTTCATAAACACTGTGTTTCATGTTAATTTCGATGCACCAACCAAATTTATTTAACATAATTTAATAACTGCTTTTGAAAGAAAGAAATTTTCAGATGCCAACACAATTCAGTCTAATGACTGCATTCCAGTTACTCAAAATAACATGAGCAAAGATTTATTAAACTTGGAACAGGTGGAACCTAATGAGTGTAGCTAAATCAGTATCAAAATAATAAATGACAGCACAATTTTATTCCCGTTTCATCATCATGACATGAAACAATTTCACCACACAAATACTGGTGAATGATTTGGGGGATGTATCATGAATTGTAAAAGATCGTGTGTGTCTAAACCATGGACTGTATGTCTATGGAGTAAACGATGATGCAGGAACTGGAGTGTGTTGGTGAGAGGGGGACTGATGGGCAGAGATGATTGTGATTTCTGAACCGGACGTCAAGATGAGACACCTGGCCCATGTCCTCGGCCAAACTCATCCAGCAGAGAGCACGGGGGTCGCACCACACCCACCTATTTCAACTGCAGCCCCAAAGCATGCTGGGTATCTGGGAAGTTTAAGAACTGATCTGTTGTCAAAGAGATGCATGCAGAGTCAGGGGAGGAGGGAGAAAGCAGGTTCTTGGAAACTAAAACACAATAAACACATCCATCTAACTAACTAGATCTAACTAGGGACTCCAATTTAAAATCAAAACTGTGGTTACCATGAGCGTCGAAGAACTCCTCGTCCGAGCTGTCGTCTGAGTCTCGCGCTATGCTCTGCATCCTCCACTCTGAGATGCTGTGATGTGATGGACTCACTGAAAGACCGCACATGAACAAAAAATTCACTGTTATTTTGGGACATGTGTTTCAGTCTCTCTTTTCCCCCTTTTAACACATAAACACACGCACACACACACAGACTCTATGACAAAGAAAGATTGCACAATCTTCTCCCGCCCACACAGATACAGTGTTAAATAAACATGCAACAGTCTCTGTGGTGCATTACTTCATCACAGATGGACTGCTTGGTGGTCAGGGGGGTGTGTGAAAAGTGAGGCCCAAGCACAGCGACTACCAAATGCCAGCTGAGGAAAATAGTGATACTAAAAGCAGGCCTTGTCTATCACGTGTCTCCAGTCTATGCCTCATATATCATTAGTGCGTAGGAAGAGAGGGGGGCATCGCTCTAAGGGGCGAGCTGATGAGAGAGAGGCACAGCTGTAGTTGTCAGTGCACAGAAGCCAACAGCGTTGGAGGGGAGGGTCACAGCGAAGAGCGTCAGCCTCCAGTCTGTGATGTCAGCACTGTTGCTAAAAATAGCCCAGGAGAGAACCTAGGGGGGGGGGCACTCCGGATGAGAGTCAGGGTCCAGGTAGTAGCTACAGTGAGCGCTGCCTTGAGGTAGGGGTGACACTGGAGATGGGTGTGTACGGACATGTGGTTTGTGATGTAGCTGCTGCTAAAAATAACCCAGGTGAGATCCACAGAGTTGTAGGGGCGAGGCAAGGTAAGTTGGACAGCACAGCAAATTTGGGGGTATGAGTGAAAATAATAAAGTAGAGTAAAAACATTTCAATTAACATCAAAAAGCAAACTGTAGCACAAAAGCTTGCTAAAAAGCTGCTCCCGAGATGTTTGACTTTATTAACACCACTGCTTTTCAGTAGACTGATTCTTTCAGTGTGTACAGCTGAACCACAAAATTGCATCTTTCAACAATAGATCTGTCTGTCTTTTGGAAGAGATGAACCAATTAGTCCCACTGGTGTCAATTCACTTTTATTTATTTTAATTCTTACAGAGTCAGATCTTTTGAGTATTAAACCCCTGAAAAGCAGTCTGTAAATTATTTTAGTTTGCTTCATCATAGAATTGTGGCTGTGGTCAGCTTGAACTGATGTGGGCTGATGGTGGTAGAAATCTCCTAATATAGCTATTATTGTACTTGGAGAAAAAAAAATTCAGTGTCACTTTGGCTTTGCACAAGCTTGACCTTGTTGAATTCTTCACATACTGGCTTCAAGTGTGGACAGGGCTCAAATATCACAACTGGCTGTATTTACTTATGGAACAGTTTGACTTTGTACCTCAACCTTGCCAGGTGGCACAAATAAGGCTTTAAGGCACAATGAGGTATAAATATAGGAGGTGATAGTGTGTGAAGGAAGGGGTAAGGCTCAGGACAGTGGAGAGCTACAGTAAAACAATTGAATAGGGGAGAGCCATGTGAATACATAATGAATGTAGGCTCCTGTGATACCTTTCACACCAGTGTCAGTCTCACACACTGTCATACACAGGGATGACAGAATTGAATAGGTGAAGATGGCGTGCTCCTCACCTCCTCTCTTGGATGAGCGGGAGGATCGGGATGAAGTGGACCACTGTTTGGTGAGTACACCTCGTGGCTGGAGAGTCACCTCCTCAGCCACCTCCTCAGCTTCAATGGAGTTCATCGCCTCTTTAACCTCCTGGTCTTTGTCAGGAGACGGAGCACCTCCGTTGGCCTCTGTGGCCTCCTCTGCCTGACTGAACAGGGCCATCTTTGTGGCCAGGGCCAGCTGGGTTTCCAGTTCCAGCTGCCGGATGTCCTCCATGGTCAGACCGTACCACTCATCCTGCCAGCACCAGGCCTGCCGGTGGGCACGCACCATCACCTTTCTCAGTCCTAGGGAGAAACAATTACACACCTACCTTTAAAAAGGTTTCTACATTTAGATGTGAATTAAATAACATAGGCTAAATAACAGGCTAACACACTACTACATTACATGAAAGACTGCAACATCTGGAACTGCATACTCACCAACATCATGGATGAAACGTTCAATCTTAGACTGCATGCCCCAGTAGCGGAACTCCACCTTGCAGAGTTTGTAGGCACACATGATGGGGGTCTTCCCTGGGTTATTGTTGTACTCTTCTATCCAGTCGTCCCGCAGAGGACCCCTCTGGGTCTTGACTGACTTGTAGAGCCGCGTGTCTTCCTCTGCTTTGTACTCGTGAGGGGGGATGGGATCTGTCACAATGTCGATTGGGTCTGCCAAAGACAGTTCAATTCCAGAAAACAATGACTAAAGGAGCCAGGTGTTTCAAATGTATTGCATGAATGCTGCTGTTACGTATTCTGTGTCTTTCATAACTGAATTTCAGGCTGACAAACACATATAACAAAAAGTCACTGATTAACAATCAATGTTGTAACTGGGTCACTGCATGCCCTAAAACCATTCATTTCAGAGCAGCATCATAGTCAGTGGACAGGCTTCCACACAAGTGGGCCACACATGCTCTGTATGTGACAGATATAAAGACTCCACCAGATGCCAATACTAACATGTCACCTTAAATAACTATAGCAAGAAAAGGTCACTATTGGTTCTCAAATATAACTACACAGTAGATAATGACTGCATGAATACTGAGCTTGCTATGTGGTGGACCTTGAAAGTTAAAATCAGCCTAATAAACATCAATAATATTTTAATATCTGTGTTTATGTTGTTGTAATGGTTTCGGGATTAGTATTTCATTGTCTCACCAATAGTCCTCTGCCTCTTCTCTGCTGCAGACATATTGAAGACATCTGCTTGGTTGCCTGTGTCGGATTTGTAGTAGGTCTCAATGTCAATGGAGAACTTCTCAACAAAGGGACAGGTGTATCTGAAGGAGAAGAGTCAACAAAATGAAGTAAACAGACTGTCTCAACAAAGCAAGAGTCCATTATGTGTTGACATCTGCCTTCATTAAGATACTTACTTTTCAACTGAGGGGCTCAAGATCAGAACTATTTTATTAAGAGTGACAACACCTTCTCTTTGCTGAGGATAGGAGACGTGTGAGCCATGCCCATCTGTTGCATCTGAGGCGTCTGCAGCAAAGCTGTCACTTGTTGAATAGATGTGTCAACAGGCACTTGCAGTCTATCAATATCCTGACAGTATAGTCGAGGCCACATCTCTTTTCAGCACCTTCACGTCTCTGTGTTTGTCAGGCACCACACAGACACACACACACCGATACCCTGAGAATGAGGGGCCATCAGCATCTAACAGAGTGGAAGAGCTGGTGGCCACACCTCGATCTGATGCTCTGCTCTGTAATATTCAACCTGCTCTGAGATCTTTATTTTCTCTAGGCTTTTACTAAGGGGCAGCAAGTAGAGCAGACTAGGCATCATCCCACTCACGGCATCCCACTCACGGCATTTTATATGTACAGAATACAAGCAGGGTTTGAATTATAATCCATCTTCTAAACAGGTAGGGGCTGCATTTCTGTCTTTAAATGTGTGCACACCTACCAGCTGCAGCAATTAGACACCCATGTACACATCATTTCTATTATTAAAATACATTTTTTTTAAGGATTTTGCAGAGCCTTGGCAAAGTGTAATGCACTCTCACTTCTGCTCTGAAGAGGAGTGGAGGTGTGGAGGAGCAAACCTCACCTGGTGCGGGTGTAAGGGTAGGCGTTCCAGGACTCCTCTTCAACTCTCAGGGCTGCTTTGGGCAATATGGAGCGGAACCAGCTGGGAATGTGCATGCCAATGTGGTAGACCTTGTGGGTGTACTGGCCTGCCCCACCCGGCCCATCTGTGTAGGGCTTATTCTCTAGGATCTCCACCCCGCTACCTTCACCACAGCTCTCTTCTCTGCTCTTTTTCTGTAAGCAAAATAATTAAATTAGGTTGAAGGTGTTCATGTTTGCGTATAAGTAGTGCAGTGTAAAGGAAGTGTGACATTTAAAAATATGAATACAATTTTACCCTCAATTAGAAAGAGGAAAAAGTAACGGACACAAATAAATGGACATGGTGCCTTTTGCAGAGTTTGACGCAGTCGATTGTTGCAGTCAGTAGACTAAACATAAGACAACACACGCACCAAAATGAATAGCTTCCTGGGAGCTTTGTCAGCTCTGAATTGCAAATCAGGAAGCCCAAAAGCAGGTCACACCGTTCTCATTTTTACATTCCACGTGCACAGAGGAAGAGCGATTGGGTGGAGCCTGCAGATTGCAGTTGAGTAGACTTACAGCTAGGTGACTCAAAGCTTCAAAGACAGGAATGTGCAGCATGGCAAGGAAGATCTGTGACGAAATCAGTAAAAGGGGAAACCTAGAGAGTAGACCATAGTCCAAGTGCTGACAACATTAAAAAGCGAGCAAAGACCATAAATGTCAGAGATTACTAATGTATCATCTTCTCTTATCAGCCTTGTCCAGTCTTTCCACATGCAGCTCCAGGTATGTTTCACGCAGTATTTAGAGCAGCACTGGGATAATGGAGGGACAGATTTCTCCATTCAGTCCAGTGGGGAGAGACGAGGCAGTGAATCAGTGGAGTAGGGAGGAGGAAGCCATGAGGCGTCCAGCGCTCCGGACCTCATTACCTCTGACAGGTCATTCATTAGCTACCCACTCTGCTCTCAACAGCCCAGACACACTTTCAAAGACACAGCACAGACGCCACAGCACAGACGCCACAGCACCGTCAAACTGGCCGTACATGCAGCCACTATATAACAACACTTGGTTGATGTATATGTCAAGTTTACAGTGTACTGTTTACATACAACCACTATAAAATATATGCTGCTGTAGAAATGCACACATTGTAATGTAAAAAATAAATACACAGATCACACAGATCCACAATTTTAAGCAAGATGTGCAAAGGAAAAGCTCACCCCTTAACACAATAACACATCTCTTTCCACTTACATAGAGCAATATCAGTTAGCTTTCAATTAGACTAATCACAATAAGGTCAGCGCATCATTGTGACTACTATTATCAGAGAGACTGCTGTTCAGTTTTCAAAATGTAATTATCTTCCTTTGTACACCGCTGACAGCTCACACTGTTGCCAAATTATGTCTGGATGTAAAGTCAGCCGTCAAGGTAAAAGGAAAAAATAAGTTTCACTGTGTTATGCTGTGGATTGTCATTTTAATTAGATCGCTGACAGGTGACTGCAGCCTGCCAAAAGCAGTGTCACTTCTTCTCCCGCCTGGAGCGACAGATGATTCTAATATTACAAAACATGGGTCAGGGCTCAGCTGTTCCCTTAGGGAAATAAGAGAAGCGAGGAAGTAGATAACATGCTTAAAGTTAAATGAACACTGAATGTAATGTTAGATTCTTAATGAAAACAGTGTGCTTTGTTCATTTATGTGCAACTGCACCCGTGGCGGAACAGAAATGAAGAAACTGTTTTCAAGTGTATCGACTGCCTTCACAAGGGAGGGAGGAGGGCTCTCATCCACATCGCTCTACTGTGAAATCCTCTTTGGCTCAGTACACAAAGACAAAGTGTCGTTGTGTTGCGAGTTCAAGCCCTAAAACCTTTGCCACATGGCACTCTCTCACTTTTGCTCATCTATCTTTAAAACAGCCATCAAACCCCTACAAAATAAAAGCTAGCACCATCAAAGCCTACTGTATGTTTTGTAGATCCAACGGTTTGGACAGGATGAGAGTCACATCCTGTTTTTTTCCCCTCTCGCCATCAATTTAGTGAGCCGTGTTTCCTGTTTGAGATGCTGTTTTTCACTCCACTCCACAGATACAGTTGCTTATTCAGAACATGATGTTGTGTGTGAATGAATGACACACAGTGACATCCTCTCATATTTAAATTTCTCACACATTCCGCATTTGCTTCGTACATTACAGCAAATCCCTGTGCGGTGATAATGACTTTACAACTTGCTATCAAATAAGAAGGCAGCGAAGTAAGGGCAAAAGAGAAGAAAGTGCGAGGAGAGATTGGGTGGGGTATTGCCTGCTGAGGTACAGACATGACCAAGCTGTCCTAGGGCCCTGACTTCATCTGTGAGGCTTGGGATGGATCGCAGACAGGCAGGCCTACATGCTGCAGTTGCCTGGTAACATACAGTGATGAAGTGAGGGTATCCACAGACACCAGCAAAATCCTCTCTGCTCAGAATACAGCACTCTCTTTTTTTCCTTCCACCTCCTCTCTAATTTCTTTCCCTCCCTCCTTCGCAGCCTCTTTTTATCCTCCATTTCCTCTTTTCATTCACTCCCTCTCTCGAACAAAACCTGACCAGCGGCACGCTGCTGATGTCATGGTTGCCATAGTGACAAAGGCCTCACAGCAACGAGGCTGTGCAAAGCGGGTGAGCTCAGGGGGAAAAGGTAACTATGGGTCAATAATGTAAGAGTTCCTCTTCCTATGTTTACATGCTTGAGAATGCACATATTAACTGCTTTTTTCCCATACACAAAGACTTAGTGTAAACCTGCTTACACATGTGTAATGTTTTGCACAGGGCCCGGTCTGACAAAATCTCACACACGACATGCACAAGGTCTGAGTGTGAAGCTGCATAAATTGTGGTGCAGTGACTAGTTTGTGCCGCCTTGAAACGTCTGCTTGCTTGCATGTTCCCAACCGTTTACAGCTCGACTGGATTACCTGTCTGTTTGGTACACCGGTGGGAGGATATGGAGAAAAACAACAGAACAACTGACCAGGTTGTGAACATTAAAGTCTCATACTTTTTTTGAAACCAATATTCTTTATGGACTTGTGTTGTAATTATCTAATATTTCCATCTGTGCAGACAGGAAAAAGAAATGCCTTTACAATTATATAATCCTGATACAACTAATATTTCAAGTCAGTAGTCAGACACTATAAGACACACTTTTAAACAAACTGTTTTCACAGTACAAAAAGGGAGAGGCGGGGAAAAAGAAGGCGAGCAAAACTGTAGCTTGAGTTATAGTATTGTTATACCAGTGGGTGAGTCAATTTTAGACAACTTTGTCAACATAAATGCTCATTAATTTGGGTGTAAGACTTAACAGTTGTAGGAGAGGCCTCTCTTTGGAAAGGTCAACAGCTTGAAGGCATGCTGGGGTTTCCTTACGCAAGGCCTAAATGTTTAACCAACAAACCAAATGTTTCCAACGAAGCTGCTCCCTAAGGGCTGCAGTGAAACAGTACAGCTCCTATGTACGATCACCTAACTCTAATAAATGTAAAGAGTATAAGTTAGGTAACACTTAGGTAAATATAGTCAAACTGCTGCTCTTCCTGCTCTTCAACAAACGTAAAACCACTTGTGATACACATTACAAAACCACGCAGCTCAAATTCCAACATAATAATAATAATAATAATAATAATAATCCTTATTTGTAGAGCACATTTCAAAAACAAGTAACAAAGTGCTTTAACAAGTGTAAAGAATAATACAAAAAAACAAACAAATAAAAACAAGATAAGAGCATGAAAAATTAATATAAAATTAGTAAAATACAATAAAATAAAAGGGATAAAATAAAGTCAAATAAGATCGGGAAAGGCTCTCCTATAAAAGTATTATTTAAGAAGGGACTTAAAAGAGTTCACTGACTGAGCCAACCTGATTTCCTCAGGCAGGCTGTTCCAGAGCCTCAGGGCCCTGACAGCAAACGCTCTGTCCCCTTTAGTTTTCAGTCGAGACTCTGGAACAGACAACAGACCTCTGCCCGAGGATCTCAAGGTACGTGCTGGTGTGTATGGGACTAAAAGTTCAGAAATATAACA
>NC_060170.1:22509738-22532794 GCF_021292245.1 Micropterus dolomieu | reverse complement strand
ATATATCAACTTTATGGAGTGTGCGAACGAAAAACCTGTCCGGCAGCCTTCATTCCAAAATGCCCTCCAAGACAATCTAGACAGGAAAATTTTCTCACGGCCCCTCTGCCTTAGGCGGCCACGCATGGTACTCCAGTTTAATTAATAAAAGACATATGGGTGTCCTATAGAATAAGTGTAGACATCTGTTAGACACCATATAAGGGTTCAGTCCCTACATAAACACTGACCTCTACTCTCCCCTTAAAAGGTCACTAATCCTCTATCCAGCTGCTACAGTGTTATTTTAAACTGTTATGGTCAAATGCACATATGTTATACACCACCCGTGAAACTAAACAGGAGACTAAACTAGAGACTTAAACTCGGAACACACAGAGACTCCTGTAGAGACAAACTAACAACATACACACTGGAAACATGGGAAACATCCACAAGGAGCTGGCACCGAGTGAAAAACAGACAACCACTTAAAGACACAGGTGAGGGAGAAACTAATCACATACAGTTGAGACCTGTAAGACAATCAAGGACAGTCACAGGAAGTAAAACAAAACAAGAGACACTAGGGCAGACTAACTACAAACTAAAACAGGAAGTAAAGCTAACAAACACACAAGGAACAATGTCGCAAAATGAAACATAACACAGACATCAAAAGTAACTAGCTGACAAAAACCTACAGAACATAGAGACAGTACAACAAAAACAAAACACAAATGAACTCATAAGTAAACCTGACTAATAAACAAATGACTAAAGTAACACATACTACAGAGAAGAGCAAACACAAGGGCAGGGAATGAAAACAGAAACAAATACAAAACACACCCAACCAACCCAAACCCGTGACATCTCTATGTATACAAAAAGCCTGTTTCTCTCAAATATTGTTCACAAATCTGTCAAAATCTGTGTTACTGAGCGCTTCTCATTTGCCGAGATAATCTATCCACCTCACAGGTGTGGCATATCAAGATGCTGATCAGACAGCATGGGTATTGCACACGTGTGCCTTGGCTGGCCACAATAAAAGGCCTCTCGAAAATGTGCAGTTCCATCACACAGCACAATGCCACAGATGTTGTAAGTTTTGAGGGAGTGTGCAATTGGCATGCTGACTGCAGGAATGTCCACCAGAGCTGTTGCTCGTGAATGGAATGTTCATTTCTCTACCAGAAGCCGTCTCCAAAGGCGTTTCAGAGAATTTGGCAGTACATCCAGCCGGCCTCACAACCGCAGACCATGTGTAACCACACCAGCCCAGGACCTCCACATCCAGCATCTTCACCTCCAAGATCGTCTGAGACCAGCCACCTCGACAGTTGCTGCAGCAACTGGTTTGCATAACCAAAGAATTTCTGCACAAACTGTCAGGAACCGTCCCAGGGAAACTCATCTGCACGCTCGTCCTCATCAGGGTCTCGACCTTACTGCAACTTCGCACATCCATTGAAGAGGAGTGGACCAACATTCCACAGGCCACAATCAACAACCTGATCAACTGTGCGAAGGAGATGCGCTGCATTGCGTGAGGCAAATGGTGGTCACACCAGATTCTGACTGGTTTCCGGACGCCCCGGACCCCCCAATACAGAGAAACTGCACACTTTGGAGTGGCCTTTTATTGTGGCCAGCCTAGGGCACACCTGTGCAATGCCCATGCTGTCTGATCAGCATCTTGCAGGGATGTGATTTTTCCGGATTAATCCGGAATTCCGGATTTTCCGACCTGAAATGTGTAATGGAAAAAAAGTGGGGGGGGGTACAGGAGCTGGCAGAGTGAAATGGAAAGGATTTGTGGACATCTATAGCTGACGTGTTTAAAATGTTATTCCTTTCGAAGTATCAACAAGGATGTTCGTTTGCGTTCAGCTGCCAATTCCACACCTGCACAGTGTGTACCACAGTCGTGCATCAGTGGTACGTAATGTGTTGGGCAGTAATATTGCAATATTACTTTTCCCCAGTAAAGAGTAATGTCACGGATTACTATTTCCAAAACAGGCTTTATTATTACAGTTCATAATCCAAGTAACGCTGCGCTACTGAACCCATCATCCCTGACGTGAATGTGCGACCGCCCTGCAGCTCAGTGGCACCGGACCTTATGTTCAAGTCAGCTGTTAGCCAAAAAGCTGAAGTAAGACTGGAGACCAGGGAGAGAGGTATTTTCGACAGCTGTAAGTAACGTTATTGCCATTATTGTGTCACAGTCTAAGATGCAAAGAACATTGTCGTCCGTTGTAAATTTTGTGCGACCAGCCAAAAATTCCGACCGCGAACAATTCTACATTATACTTAGGCTGATTGAAGCATCAGCTACGTTAAAGCAACACTGCAACGTGAAACTCAGAAAGAAACTCCAGCCGCTGCTGCCAGTGATGCTTGGACTTGATGGAAGAGAGTGGCGTTATATCACCAAGTAGTAAGTAGAGTAGCTAATATTACTTTTTTAAGGAGTAGGGCCTAGCCTAAAGGCTAAGTAACTAGTAGGTAATAACTATAGGCTATTATTTATTTTAGTAACTTGCCCAACACTGAGTTGTCAATAAGGATCGGATAAATTGGATATGTTTTGATTATTGCTTGTTATAGGCTATGTCTAATGTTTACTTTGACTTTGTTAGGCTATACTTTGCTGTATGAATGGTTGCTTTTTAAGTCGTCCTTATGTTAAAGGTTTTCGCACGTTATAAATTAATTTCTTGTGAATTGTTGCGACAGGGTTTTTATGAGGCCTTTTCATACAGCTTTGATCCGCAGGGTCGCTCTGCGCTCATCAACAGACAGTCAACCAAGCGCGCCACGAGGTAACTATGGCAACGGCTTCTGTGTAATTGGCGCAATCCTGTGAAGCGGTCGTTCTCGTCTCACGCACACGCCCGCCCGCTGCCAGAGTTGAAATGTCAAACTTTTTCCTACAGTTTATCAATACACAAAACAACCTTTGCTGCTGTCTCTTATTCATTAAAAATAATCTATTAATTTCTACTGAACTAATTTGAAAGTTAAATGTTATATTATTTAATTATAAACTCAGTTATTTCATGTTTCATGTTGCACATTTAGCTGTTGAAGTTTGGTAAAAAATAAATACAAAATAATAATTATTACAAAATCTATAATTATTATAGAGAGGTTGCGATGGTGCAGCGGATTAGACCCTTGTCTTTGATTCCCACTGCAACACATCTACCAAATAAGTTATTGTCATGGGTCCTTGTTACGACCCCCACCAAAACTCGTTACAAGAGGGGTCGAACATAACCAAAGAGTCCAGAAGTAAGGCAAAAACATACGTTTATTGAGATAAACATGAAATTAATTCAAAATTTAACTCAAACAAAACAACAAATCTGATAGGCTGGCCAAAACAAACAAAAGAAAGGGAAGCCCTCCAGACCAGCCCACAAAGGGCTGTAGGATGTGGAGGCTTCCCCTCTACCCTAAACCAATCCCTAACTAAACAAACACCTCGCATACTGCATCTAAAACCAGAGCAAGGTCCCATTGAGGGACCATGGTTTTACGCATCATCTCTTCCGTAATACTCCTTTCATAAAACGAACCCCTGAAATCCCACATGGCATGCTGACATAGCTGACAGATAGACTTTTATGACAGAGAGCGAAATACCTTTTTCTACCAGTTCCTGAAGGAATGACAAAATATGCACTACAGAGCTCTGGAATGGAGAAATGCTCCTTTCCTCACACCAAGCATCAAATAAACACCATTAAAGCGTATACCTCTGTGGATGCTGCTCTGGCACTCTGTATTGTGTCAATAATAATAATAATAATAATAATCTTTATTTGTAGAGCACTTTTCAAAAACAAGTTACAAAGTGCTTTAACAAGTGTAAAGACAATAATACCCAAGAGACAATAATACAAAAACAATACAAGATAAAAGCATGAAAACATTGAAAAGACTAAAATACACGTTTAAGATAAATAAAAAATTAGTAAGATACAATAAAATAAAAGGGATAAAATAAAGTCAAATAAGATCGGGAAAGGCTCTCCTATAAAAGTATGTTTTAAGAGGGGACTTCTTAAAGAGTTCACTGACTCAGCCGACCTGATTTCCTTAGGCAGGCTGTTCCAGTGCCTCGGGGCCCTGACAGCAAACGCTCTGTCCCCTTTAGTTTTCAGTCGAGACTCTGGAACAGACAACAGACCTCTGCCTGAGGATCTCAAGGTGCGTGGTGGTGTGTATGGGACTAAAAGGTCAGAAATATAACAAGGCGAGAGGCCATGAAGAGCTTTAAAAGTAATCAATAGAATTTTAAAGTCAATTCTAAAACATACTGGGAGCCAGTGTAAGGAAGCTAAAATAGGAGTAATGTGGTCATATTTCTTTGTTCTGGTTAAAAGCCTGGCAGCTGAGTTCTGGACAGTCTGGAGTCGATCAATAGATTTTTGGATTAAACAGGTGAAAAGGCTGCTGCAATAATCCAGGCGTGATGAGACGAAGGCGTGTAAAATGGTCTCGGTGTCCTTAAAAGTTAACATAGATCGAATTTTTGCTATATTTCTAAGTTGATAAAAACATGATTGAACAAGCTTTGTGGTGTGCTGCTCGAAATTTAAATTACTATCAAACCAAACACCAAGGTTCTTTGCCACAGGCTTAATGTGATTTACTAGGGAACCAGCAGATGGCAGTATTTTTTTTGCCATCTGCTGAGACCCGATGACCAGGATTTCTGTTTTGTCTGAGTTCAGCTGGAGGAAATTATTTGACATCCATTTTTTAACTTCACAAAGGCAGTTGTTAAGTGAACTCAGCATTCCAGGGTCTGTGGATCTGACGGGCAAGTATATTTGTGTGTCATCAGCATAAATATGAAAAGAAATGCCATGTTTATGGATAATATGTCCAAGGGGAAGCAGATACAAGGAAAACAAAATGGGTCCTAATACCGACCCCTGAGGCACACCATATTTAACTGGACAGAACGAGGAGACATAGTTGTTTACAGACACACAAAACTTCCTATTTGTCAGGTAGGATGAAAACAATTCTAGGGCAGTATCAGAGATCCCCACCCAGTGCCTCAGTCTGTCTAACATGATGTTGTGATCAATGGTGTCAAAAGCAGCGCTAAGGTCCAGGAGTACAAGGACTGAGCACATACCTTCATCAGCAGACATTAAAAGGTCATTGGTGACTTTAAGCAAGGCAGTCTCAGTGCTGTGGTACTTCCTAAAACCAGACTGAAACTTATCAAATAATTTGTTATTTTCCAGTACAGTGAGCAGCTGTTTGGACACAATTCTTTCTAGAATCTTTGCAATAAAAGGCAGTTTTGAAATTGGTCTAAAATTATGTGGGAGGGAGGGATCTAAACCAGGTTTCTTTAAAAGTGGGTTCACGCAAGCCGTTTTAAAATAATCAGGGACACAACCAGTAGATGGGGAGCTGTTGAAAACAGAGATCAAAAGGAGAACAATTTAAAACAGAATAATGCACCTAAATGTGTACACTTATTAACTAAATAGTGCAGTACCAGTCTGACCCATTGTGATTGCTCTCCATGCATCGTCTGTGTGCTGCTGCTCACAGTGCACCTGGCAGTAATACTTGATTAAATATATCCTCCTTCATAAATACATGTTATATGAAGAGAAAATATGTTGCCACACAGGATAAGTAAAGCTGTATAAATCAGCCTTTCCTGCTTGGAGCTGTAACCCCTAAAGCTCTTACACAGATCCAGGGGCTCGGATAGAAAAGTGAAACTGTCCGACACAGACAAAACAGTATGTGCATCTCCATCGCGGCCGTATGTGTGAGCACCGGAGTTTGCAGTGAGAGCAGGGTGCCTCCACCCTCCCGAACGAAAACATGCAGCCTATGACGGGTGGAAACAGCCAGCTTCAGGGAGTTTAAATTGGATAATCTATCAGCACACAAGCGCTCTTTGTTCCTTTACTCCAGCAGTGTCAGGCACCATGTGACCAGTCATTTCATAATTGGGCACACTGAGATCGGACTCTTGAAAAATCCGGTGTGTTAATGTATCTCCTCTACGACCGTTTATTTTCGTCCTCTCATTTGGCCATTTTGGTTCAGATGTGTGTGGATAAGAATTTGGTGGGGAAAATGGCATTGTTACCTCACCTGGATCATATAGAGCTGGGCGATGCGGTACTCCTCCACACTCATGGGCATGGGGATGCGGTACTCCTTTATAAGCATGGTGAAAGGGGGGTCAGGGAGAAGAGTGATAAGGGAAAGGAGGAGGGAGGGACAGAGGGAAGGGAGGGGGAGAGGGGGCAGGAGAGACTCAGGGGGCTCCTATATGTGACTTGTCAAATCACCAGATGAAGTCCACATTGATGGTTCCTGTGGGGGAAGAAGCAAATAAAAGCATGAAGTACGTACGCTGTGAATATGTTTAAAAATAAATACCTGCAAGCATCCAATACGTAGTGTTTGTTATAGTCAAGACATACTGTCAATCCTGACGGTGGATCTCTAAAAATACTTGATGCTTAGGTCTTTATCAACACCCATCACTCAAAAGCAGAAACCAGCTTCAATCAGCAATAAAAACCATTAAACACGAACCAGCATGTAGCACAGCACGAGTCATCTCAGAAGCTGCAAGATTCCTCTATAGATAACCAAGGTCAAAGATCAATTGCATTGGCTCACGCGCAGATGAAGATGAGAAGAGAGCCGGAGTGTCATTCAGGACATATGTTTGGTCCAAGCCTTGGCACTAAGGACGAGCATCAGCGTTGTGTCTCCATCCAACGTCTTAGATCCAAGTAAGGCACAGGATAAACTTCTCTTCTTATACACAGGCCAAAGCTGTGTGTGTGTGTGTGCGCGTGCGCGCGCGTTTGTGGCGGGTGGCCAGAGTCTACAGAAAGCACCGGTGCCTTGTCGACGGTCCCAACAGCCACCCTGTCTCTCCCAAACCTTCAGCAGCGTCACATGGGGGGTTCACTCAGCATAAGACGGATTAGAGTTGAGTGGGGAGCATTACATAACATTGTAAGAGCCCCCTGTGCATGTTCAAGGTTTCACAAATAGCAGCCTTAGAATTACACAAAGCATTGTTTTCAAACTACTGTGCAGATAGCGGTAGGTGTGGGCTATACATAACCAACGTGTGGGTGGCGTGAGTTGCAGAATTCTGCTTTTGACCACTAAAGAAAAAGCAGCTCTCCAAAGCCAAGCAAGCACAAAACAAGATCATGACTGTAGAGATGGCTAGCTCAGGTGACACATTAACTGAATATGAGTCAATACGGAAAGGGAGATATCCACTAGTTGAAAGAACACTTCTGTCAAAGTAAGTGATGGCACACACACAAAGAGGCACAATATTGAATATTTGTATAGATAAACTTGAAATTTCAGTCTTTGGAGCAGATAACAATGAATACTATGTTAGGCTGTGTTTTTTGTTAGTACGTTTTTATATTCTCCAAAGTAGATATATTGCATTTTGGAAAAGAGCACCACACCTGTTAATAATTCAACAAAGATTTAAAAGGCTATTTAATGAAGGCATAGCTTAGTCTGTGAAAGCACAGAGGACAGGAACTTAGTCACCATGCTGATGAGACTGTACTGTACTATGTGTGATGGGAGACACCACCACCACCCTGGCACTGTCTGCATTTGGCTGTCCAAATCAGACCACACAGCATTGGAAACCCACATTATTTACACCTTTCTCTGACAAAATCCAGCAATTCTATGTAATCACACTAATAATCCCACTGCGTCACTTATCCAGTGTACAAAGGTCTGCTTTGGGGAGGCTCCACCAAGGGCTTTGGTCCACCACGTATTGAGTTCTCACACACACACACACAACTCCACTCTGAACACACATTTGCCTAATAAGCACTTATGCACTGCCAGAACAAAAAGGTGCAGCCTGTCCAAGTTCTAGCTAAAAAGGAGGGTAACATTCTGTTCTATACATTGTTCATATAATATATCTTAGCTCTACACAGAAGAACATATTGACAAAACCAGAGCAGAATACCACATATAGCTGAAAATAACTGCACTCTCGAGAATGGCTGGGACAAAAGTAGGCTAGCCTGGTTTTGCCTGCAGAGAAAAGCCTGCGGCTCAGGAGCCAGAGAGGCCTCTGTTGGTGCCTGGCTTTAGAGGGGAAGGTTGCAATACGCATATACACTGCTCAAAAACTTTAAGTGAACACTGCCATCACACCTCAGATATTGATGAAGAAAATAGTTCAAAGTTCAAAGAAATCACAGGCTGATCCAACTTTCATCACAGCAATTTGTAAAGTGACACTCAGTAGTGTGTATGGCCCCCACGTGCCTATATGTACTCCCGACAACGTGTGGGCATGCTCCTGATGAGGAGGCGGAGGTTCTCCTGGTGGATCTCCTCCCAGACCTGGATCAGGGCATTATTGAGCTCCTGGACAGTCTGGGGTTCTACCTGGCGGCGTCAGATGCACCGATGTAACATCCTAGAGGTTCTCAATTAGATTCAGTTCTGGGGAACGTGAGGGCCAGTCAATGGCATCAATGCCTTTATCATCCAAGAACTGCCTACATAGTCCAGCACCAGGAGGAACCCAGGGCCCACTTCACCAGCATAAAGTCTGACAATGGCTCTGAGGATTGAATCCTGGTATGTAACAGCAGACATAGTGCTGTTGGCTAGCATGTGGAGGTGCGTGGGACCCTCCAAGGATATGCCTCCCCTGACCCTCACTAGGGGTGGGCGGGGGAAATCGATACAGCATAGTATCGTGATATTTGCCATGGCAATACTGTATCGATACACGGACGCCAAGTATCGATATTTTATTATATAAATTGCAGATGGGAGTTTTAACTTTTTGTTACTAGAATAATAAAATCTATTGCTTTTTTTAGTCCACTAGAAAACTTAACAGGACCATATAGAGGACCGAAAAAGTGATATAAACAAACAGAGAAATGTATCTTTTTAGATAAACAGATGTTGACAAAGTTTGACTTTAGGGACCTAATTGGAAGTTGGAAAAAGGTAATAAATTATAACATAATATCGTGATAATATCGTATCGTGGGGCCTCTGGTGATTCCCACCCCTAACCCTCACTGACCCACCACCAAACCAGTCATGCTAGATATAGTTTAGTTTTGACAGGTTGGTCAGAAACATGCACACCAGTAGCCCGCTGGAGGTCATTCTGTAGGGCTCTGGCAGTGCTCTGGCAGTTCTCCTCCTGTTCCTCCTCGCACAAATGAGTAGACATCGGTTCCATGCCCTTCTATGGCATCAACCCAGCAGCTTTCCTCGTGTAACGGCCCGTCTCCTGGTATCCCCTCCATACTCTTGAGAATGTGCTGGGAGACACAGCTGACACAGACTACTTGTGCCTGAATAGGCTGCAGGTACCGCCTCATGCTACCGGTAGTGACAAGGACACCAGGAAAACACAAAACTAGAGAAAAATCTCTTGTGAGAGCATCTGTCTGTGGCCACCACCTGCAAAACCATTCCCTTTTTGGGGGTTGTCATGCTGTTGCCTCTTCAGTGCACCTGTTGTCACTTATTTGCATCAAAACAGGTGACAATCCCATATCCTTCCTAACTGGACAAATAGATATCCCTGAAGTTTAAATGACTTGATATTATACTGTGATGATTAAAAGTCTTCAGCCATCTCACCTTTATAGCCGAGTTTGGTTGTTCCTCACCCAACTGTATTCCTCCTACACAGCTGTTTGTTTTAGTTAATGATCAACCTACATTTTGAATGTATGATCATTAGCACCTGTCTGGTAAAATTGTTTAATCATACACCTGACAATATACCTTCAAAACCGCGGTACCTAAAAGATTTGATGCTGTTGATTTCGATTTTTCTTCTGTTGACGTACACTAATGCTGCCAATATACTTTTTTAAATTTTGTTAATAGATACACAATCTATTAACATTTCTATTTTTGAAACCATTCTTACTTTACAGCATTTTTCCACACCGGCTTTAGACTTTTGCACAGTACTGTACACGCACTTGCGCATGAAAATGTGTGTGGGTGAGTGGCGTTGGAGGGATGCTTGAAGGGAGAGGGTGGGATTTTTTTTGGTTGGAATACATTCAAAATCAAGTTGTCTCTTGGTAGCTTGTCCAGCGTTGCCTAGCCTGGCTTTACATGTAATCAAATTCTAGCACACCACACACATATTTATGCATTGTGGCTGCAGCTTGCTTTTAGTTTGCAATATCTTCTCCTTTAATGATCCTACAGATAAATGACAGTCCTTCAGAATTAGCTGTTCTCAGGAGTGTCTGTTCCGGACAAATATAATCAACATGTCTCATTTACAGCAGTATTGCAGGCACAGACAGACTTTGAAAATGCCATAATGCTTAATGGTTTAAACCTGTGTCTCTCTGACTCTTTCCATTGTGACTGATGCAGATGCTGTGAACAGCATAGAACCTGTAATGCACCAGCAGCCTCGAGAGTGTACTGGCATCATGCTTGACCCAGAAAAAAAGCACTCTCTCTCTCTCTCTCACACACAGCATAAAAATAGCTCAGTCACAATAATCCTAGCATACGCAAGCAGAGAGCTTGACGTTGTTTGTTCAGAGAATATGCTCATTCCACTCTAAAAATACAGTCGTTGCCCCCCTCTAGGCAGTGACGCAATAGCAGCACACGCCACTGCACAGCGCTCACCACAAAGCAGCCTCCGATGTTCCTGCTCCTGTTTAGACAAAATTTAAGCCAATAATAGCCCTAAGATACTTTGAGTAGGACTGTGTTTTGCATTTCTGCCCACCACCACTTTGTTAGCTTATTACACGTGTGGCCAGATGTGGCAAAACCAAGCACCTTAAGACGTATAATGCTGCAACTACCTTGTCTGTGACCCTCTAAGTAGGTGTGATGAACCAGCACAAGTACTAAACAATCCTCCAGGAAAGAATATGATTGTTTAAACATCACGTTATTCACTTTTTAATCTAAAACTAAACTGAACAAAAAAGCTATCATCAGAGTCAATCTACTGCAACTTTCCAGATAACATGAAGCTCAATACCACAGAACAGTGCCTGTGAAGACAGCTACATCTGTGTGACTCTTGGAGCAGACATAAACAAACAAGCGCTCACTGATCTGCACATCTGCTCACCTCTAAACAGGGGTAAGTGTCTGACCTAGACAGATGAAACCTGCTAACTCCACAAAGCCAAGACTGGATCTGTCACAAACCAGAGGCTCTCACTTCCACCCAAAGATTAAATCTATCTTTCATCCAATTTCCCTGCCAGCACATGCTGTCCTGTACCATAATAATGGAAAGTGGCATTACTAACTCTGTCTGAAGGTGCAACATATAGTTTAGGATTGAAAGCTGTAAGTACAGCAGACAGGTTGACCACGGGACAGAGAGCAACAGCTGGGCCTTGCTGTCGACACAAAGCAGAATACTGGGAGGGAGGTGTTGACTCACAGGAGGCTTTTTCCCCAAATGCCACAACGGTGGTGCTCTTTTAAATTTAGCCCGGTTTTAGAGCGCACCACTTTGAGGTGGAGCAACAGAGGAGGTGGTGAATCCCAGAGGAGCTGGAGCAGGCTGAGCAGGGGTTCCCTCGTGACTGACTCGAGGCAAGACCCCTTTAAAATGCAAGTGGAAAGTGTTAGCCCTGGGACTGCCTAAAATATCATAGATCAGTTTCACACAGCATTGCCTTGAAATTGCAGAGACAACTTCAGCTATGACAACCACTGCAAACACAGCCTTGGCCTGTGACAAGAACCCTCGATTGAGTTGGTGGGCTTATCCACCAATCCAGTTAAAATGTCAAAAGGTTTAAGACAATGCTGTCCGAGCTTGACTGTGTGCACTCCATGGCCAGAGAGAGGGAGTTTATCATCCACCCGCAATGACCAAAGAGGCCATATTTCAAACAAGCATCTCAGTCCACTGGAGTATCTAATAAGATCAAAAGACGAAGTATCGTTAATCAGGGGTATAACTGAGATAAATATAAACTATGTGGCACAGGTTACTGAATACAAAATTGATTTCCACCCTAAAAAACCTTCTCCATTTAGGGCTTAATAAAGAACATGATATGCATTCTTCCCTCCGGGATGACTACTTTTATCCTCATCTATATATTTATATTCATGTGTTAAATGGTAACTTGGGGAGCTTCAAATTTTATCTATAATATGCAGGGTATTAATCAAACATTTTAACCTTGATACAAGATATTTTTATCTCCAACCCTTTTCCATGGGACAGCAACTAGAATATTTCTGTATAATTCACAGCTGTAGTTCAGGCCGAGGCTATCTGACAAAGACCATGTTTTGCTTTGTTTGACTTCAATAAAGCATTGAATGGATGAGCAAACATTTATCTTTTCTCCATATTTAGTGTGTAGCAAGTGGTGAGGATGGTTTGTATGCTATACAGCACTGCTAAAAGAATGGAAGAACAAAAGCTGGGAAAACATTTTGAGTGATCCATCATTTAGTCTGCATAACAGACCCTTTGAACTGAAGCTGAGCTAACAAAACAGACAAATGTAGATTCAACATAATGTGATCTCCTAAGATCGGATCAGAGACGAAGGCACCACAAAAAAAAAACAAAACAATGCAACATGAGCTACCAGTGTCACAAGTATTACACCAGCAGAATCTTACGATCATGTAAAATGCAAGCAGAACAAAGAAAATCACACAAAATAATGGTGCATTATCTTGTGTCACATACTGTAGATACAGTATGCTCCCAGGATGTTCCTTAAAAACAAGGCCATCACTCTTCCTGTCCTTCAGGCCCATATGGGCTCCTCCACAGGCTTAGGAAGTGGGATGCACAACCTGCCCTTGTTCTTAACGCATCATCGCAGTACAAGAGAAAGGCTAAAAATACTGTAAGCATCTCCTCCACTGCATTCCTCCTCCTTCTCCTCGTCCTTCTACAGTAGCCCTGCAAGTAAGAACTGCTTCTAAAAATGATCCTCGTTTACACGGAGAGAAAACGAACAAGAACCACCACCGCACCACCAGCACAGACACAGCGGAGAGAATGTGGTGTCATGAGGAAAGCAGGACCTTGCAAAGAAGATTATTGCAGAGCAAGAGATTTAAAGAAATAAAAACAAAAAAAACACACACAGCCAAACTAATTGTTAATCATCCACTAACTGAGTTTTAGTCAGCATACAGATTAGGCAAGCCGTTCTTCAAATTTATTGCAATGGTCAGCTATTTTTTGTCGTTCTAACTAATCTTAAATATATGGTTAGATATTGAGTTTAATAAAAATAGGTACACAAAATCTGTTAACCTCACTGAAGCTTTGAACCAGTGGAAAATAAGTAAAGTTTAGCATGTAATTAAAATTCTACATAAATAAATCTGGTGCCCAGTGACTGCTGAGAACTTTAAGCTACTTTAAAGTTCAGCCATTGTTTTCTTATGCCTCAGTGTTCCTCATTAGCTCACCGTTTTCCACATCGGGCCTTTTACATACCAACTCTATCTCTAATCAACGCCACCCTTCACTCTGAAATCCAAAATTAGATGACCTTATATGCAAATTACACTTGGATTAATGAGTTACGTGCCAAGGTTAAATGAGGATACCCCCTTGCTGTCATTCTCTCAAAGCACTCAGACAGCCTGAATAAACTGTGCACAGAGCAGTCTTATGTAACTCGGACAGATACATAAAAGGAAAGCATCCCTACCCTAACATTTTGTCCTTCCCATTAGCTAATTCATGTATCCTACAGAGCCAAGGGCAGGAAATGCTTTTGTAGATTTAGACAATCTCTCTCAAACATCTCCATCAGTCCTTTTATGAGTGTTTGGTAGCAACAAGATGCTGATTCAAATCAAGGCCTGCTTGCTAATGTGGAGCATGTTGCTGAGTATTTGCTCACCACTGACAACACAAAAGCTTGGAGGAATAACAACTGATGGACTTCGAGTTTCACTACCACTGGCAATCTCTCACAATAGGCCAAAGTGGCTTTGACGATATGAAATACTACAGTGATGTGGCTGAGACTTGTTACTACAGGGAGATGACACCTACATTATCAGTTTAAGGCAGAACGCAAGCAGGTTCCCATGTATATATACCACATGATTTGACTGACAATCAACTAATTTGTAATACTGTAACTCAAAAGGAGTTTAGCATTTGAGAAGAAGTAAAAAAAAAAAATTTATATATATATATATAAATATATATATATATATAGAATGTAAAATGTATCCTAACATCTGGAAGCTGAAGGTTCCTTGATAAAAGTTATTTATAAGCTCTGACAGCAAATGCCTTACACAAAGAGAAAGCAAATTTCTGAAGTGTCACAAATGTCTGTAGTTTAAAGAATGCATATAAAATCACAAGGTAAATGTTTACAGAAACCATTTTGCTCTGTCTATTGAGTCTGTTTTTAGACATTCACATAACTGACACTGAAACCTGTTTAAATAACTATGTCGAAGAAGAGAAATGAAATGGATTATACTTAAGAAAAGTGTTTCGCCTAAGGCTAAAAAGTATTCCCTTTCCTGTCCCTTTATCCACTCCATCATGGCTTAAATTGGGGTTACCACGGCGACACAGAGGGCCCTCTCCTTATTGGTTGCCCAGATGAAGTCAGAGTGACGAAGAAAGTAGAGACCGGAGGCTGCTGGGGCCTGTTTCTTCTAGTCTCCACTTTCACTTTTGTCAGCCTCCGTTCATCCCAAACACGGCTCATTTCCACTGCACTCTGTCTGTCTGTCTTCTGGCTACAGCCTGAAACGCTCGCTGACTCTAATATGTTGCCAACCTAAATACAGTATATGCAACTGTGATATGTACTCTGTATGTAGGTGACAATCCTCTATGTAACAGAATGCAGGATCAAAAAAAAATTGTGGTGGGTGTGATACACGTTGGCTAAGGCACAGGCCTAAATATAGTGCGCTTCATGTGGGCTTCACAGAACTAACATGCTGATTTAAAAGTACTTATTCAACTACTTACTGTTTAAAAGCTAATACTGTACTGAAATGCCTGCTATTACCTGCATCCCTTGGAGGGTTAAAATGCCCCATTCAAATGTGTGTGTCTTCATATGATTTAAAATTAACCTAGCACACCACTAATAGCTCCATTTTCAACAACCTAACAGTAAGTGAGAAGAATGTGCAGAAACACTGGAGAATATAAATATTCAGTTTATTGAATCCTTGGGAAGAAATGGATCTTCCTGCCCCAATTTCTCATGCTCTAGTGGCTGAGAGGAAATTGGATCTGAAAACTGAAGTGAATTAGGGACAGAGGAGTAAAAAAAATATGCATCACACCAAAAGTATGTTAAAGAAACGGTGAGAAACTGGGGGAAATAGGGAAGTTGAAATGGTGTTTAATCTGTGTTTTGATTAGACAAAACTATGTTTTTCAAATCCACTTTCATCAAAAAGGGATGTCAGGTTAGTACAGAGCAGAAAAACCCTACAGTAAATCTAATCAACATAATTCTGACCCTTCTGTCCCAGCGACTGCTTTTATCGTGTCTTCTATCAATTTCTGATTCTAAAGGAAACTGAATCACCGACTCATCAGTTTCACTGAGTAGTAGGCCTGTGTTGGAGAATACCATGAATCAAGGCAGTTTAACTCACGAAAAACTGAGGCCGTCTGCTGCCCTTTGGTGAAATATCTCAAACCCTCTTGTGCAACAGGAATAATGCAGGCTTCTCAAAAGTGTTTAACCCAGTGACCAAAGACAGCGGCTGTCTCATACTGACCATAAAAGGCCATTTTCAAAGATGCTGATGGTCCTATGACTTTGGCTTACATTTCAGTGGGTTCTGAGGTCAGGTTTATAGCTTTGTGGAAAACTAGGTTTTACCAGGTTAGGATTTTCCTTTCAGAGCCAGAGACTATAAAAACCAGAAATCAGTTTTACAACATAAAGGATTCTGACGTCTCTCTCACACAGAGAAACACCATTCTGAACAGAGATGTGGGGCTTTGTCTAGCAAATGGAAGCAGACAATGGGCATAACGCAGAGAGACTTCCCCGTAAAAGCCTGTAGACCAGGAGGGAAAAAGGGAAAGAGGTGAGGGGCAGCGAGGAGGGGGAGTTAGGGTCTGAAGGAGTCTATTTTTAGCCTCAAAGAAATCAGGTGTCTGCGGCCAGTGGAAAAGAAAGGGAAGCGTGGGTAAAGTGACATGAAGCAGCTTTGTCGTTTTCATTTTACATGATCCACGTGAGTCAGAGAGGGCTGCAAGGGATGGGGGTGGGGTAAAATAAAACGCAAACAAATATGAAATGGCATAAATGGTCCACACTGACATGAAACACAAGAGGAATATATGTGTGAAAACTGTAGCAAAAAAAAAAATTAAAAAAGTGAAATAGCTCAAATAAAAATGTGATTTATAGACACTGATGGTCAGCAAAAGCCTAGCAATTTTGGACATCTTGAAAAATCGAGAAGAAGGCCTGATTGGGTGGTGCAAGAATCATTTCTAGTTCACAGCAGACTATGCTCCTTGCAGATTAGATTAGCTAATACATCATCTACTGGGCTTCAGGACTTTGCCTCATAATGTAGAAGCAGATATTGCTGCATCTTCCTGCTTAAGGGCGTGTGTCAGAGTGCCTCGATTTCACCTTGTGCACAACAACCTTCGCCCCCCCTTCCCTAACAGGATGCACATAACAGACTCTACCATAAATTGAAGCTCAAGTAAGGACACAGGAAGGTCGTCGACTGCTATTAAAAGACCTCAGCTCTTCTTTGGAGTCCGCCCACATTGCCCGAAAAACTGGTGTCCAAAAAGGACATGGTGCAGATCCACATGAAGCATTTGTCTTTGTCTCATTTCTCAGACAACGCCACTGTAGGAGCATTAGCAGTGATGTGCCATTCATTAGCTGGCTCATCAGGGATGGGTGGGAACAGGTTGTACCCCTGTTGTCCCTGTCAACAGCTCAACACCAACATTAGCATCACCTGCTTTGTTCAAGAGAGCTGAGGTGGGAGGGTGAGTTGGGCAAGAAGGACAGAGTCTGTGGCGCTCGAGGTGCAGAGAAAACACAATGTTCCATTCAGTGCTTGGCTGGCACCCAGGTGTATGGAGGCTCATTTAAAATACTGTCATGATGCCTGATTGTCCGCTCAAGATTAGTTAAAAGAAAAATGAGACCTTCAGATAACCAGCCAGCTGGCAATGCGTCCCTACACTCCCCTAAGAGGACATCATAAATTGTGAAGGATGTTATCCAGGATTACTTCAAACCCCTAAGGGTGCCCAAATCGAACTACTAAAAAGGCACCCTTCCTAATCTAGTTTCCAAAGATATGTTACTGGGTCGTAAAATTGTTAAAAAATCCTTTATGGAGCTCTGAGAAATATTTTGCATCACTTTAAATAGGGATGCACAAACCTGCCCACCATGAAAGACGGTCAATATACACTAATTGTAAGACTGGAAAATTATACTGTTCATTTCTAAAGGTTGGTGAGGAAAACTAATGATGCACAACATTCAATCCAACTAGCCAAGTCCTGTAAATTATATTATAAAATTACACATTTGCCTCAAAGGACTTCATCTTCACACAGCATATAATATCCCCTTTAAACCCAGGCTACATGATCTTTAAAGAAGCTACATGCTTCTGTGTTGCATTACTTTTGCGTTTCAACTAACGTGAGTCATGGTACTAAGTTCAACTGTGACATGGACGCAAAGGCAGATCAGTTCACTGGTAGTTCTGCTTCAAAGTGTGTAAGGCAGATGTAACACATGATGTTCGTGTTGCTGCCTGCCACCACACAAAGTGTGTGTGTGTGTGTGTGAGAGCATGCGCACACAGTGCATAAACAAACAGGAAGTTAACGTTCCTCATCTATCCATAATCATTATCCAATTCCAAAGCAGACGTCAGGCTGATCATGGCAATGCTTCAGTTGAGTACTGGGCACCCACACAGTTCACATTTATTGCCATCCTTCCTGATTGTTCAAGTCCTATTTGTATTTCAGGACCAACCATTCATGGTTGCTTATCCTTAAAACCACTCTGTCTTATGTCTCAGCAGGATTTGGGGAAATTTGTCCATGCATTTATCTTCAGCTGAATGAATTACTATGACGGTGTATTTACAGGTCTCTAAAAAGAAGAACGCTGCTGCTCGAGTCCTGCTCGGAGTAGTGTGGATGGGGCCTAAAAAAGTGGATAATATCAGTCCAGTTCTCAGGTACAGCTTCCTGCCTGTAAAAAAAAAATATTTAAAATACTACTGTTGGTTTATAAAGCACTATTCAGTGGTTTAGGGCCAAAATACATTTCTGATCCTCTGCTATGTTATGAACCATCCAGATCAGGTCAGATAAGGTCGTCTAGGACAGGTCTGCTTACTGTCCCCAGAGTCAAAACTAACCATGGAGAAGCAGCGTTCAGTTTTTATGCTGGAACAAACTCCCAGAAAACTGCATTTCTGCTGAAACTCTTGGTTCTTTTTCCACTGCCTTTTATTAGATTAAATGTGAGGCTATTGATTAATATCTTACATTTAACTTTTACTCTCCAGTTTTAATTTTTTTGTTTTTATTCAATTGTATTTAAATGTCTTTTAATATTGCCCTGTGTTGCTTTTATATGTTATTTAAAGTATTTAGAATTGCCTCGTTGAAATACACTATACAAAAACACTTGCCTTGTCATTATTGTTTTCACCTTGTAAATCTCTATGCGTGCGTGTGCGCGCGCGTGTGCGCGTGTGCGTGTCATCACGATAAAATGTGTTCCTGGAGACACCTACTGTAGCAGGAACAACCACAACCACAAGTACTTTGCCAGGAGTTTGTCTGTCTGTGGACAGATTTTGTCAACACAATAGCACAACTGTGCAAGATGGCAGCATCCAGGCAGACAAGAAAACATCATATAACTAGAAAATTTAAAGACATATCTTATGACGCTGATGATATCCAGTTATATGTCTCCTTTATGCCTGACGAAACTGACAAGCCGACTGCAATGAACAGTTACCTGACCGCCATCAAGGACTGGATGGATAATAACTATCTACAACTTAACACAGTTAAGACTGAGGTCTTTATTGTTGCCTTTGACAGGATAGCTCCCATGGTTGCTTGGCGTATTGGGACACTGTCTTCACCTGTGCAGTCAAACCTTAAAAAAACTGTTATATCTGACCAATCTATGTACATGTCAAATCATTCACCCATACATGTTTCTTCCATAGGCTTCATGTTTCGTCCATTTAAGAAGCATCTGAAAATCTGTTATATCAAAACCCGAATTAGAGATGATCATTCACGCTTTTACATCATCCCAGTTAGATTACTGTAACTCTATTTTCACCTGCCTCAGCACGTCATGCCAGGACCGTCTACAAATGATCCAGAACACTGCTGCAAGGCTGCTGACCAGGTCTCGGAAAACAATTCGCATCACACCCATCCTGTCATTGTGACATTAGATCCCCATCAGGCTTAGGATTCATTTTAAGGTTCTCGTTTTTACATATTGAGCCCTGCATGGTCAGGCACCTTGGTACATCTCCAACCTGCTCCACCCCTATATCACCACTACGTCACTTCCATCTTCAAACCAGGGCTTCCTAGTTGTTCCGAGTGCTCGACTAAAAACAAAAGGTGATTGTGTTTTTGAAATGGTGGCGCCCAATCTGTGGAACTCTCTTCCTTTAGACATACATTCTGCAGTCTCTGCTGACTCCTTTAAAAAAAAAAAAAAAAGAGCTGAAGACCATTTTGTTTAAACTGGACTTTCTCTCGACATGTGCTGTCTAAAGTATGAAATCTTCATTTGTTATTGTTTTATTGCCAGATTATTTTCTTGTTTTTGATGTGGTTGTTTGTTTTATTGTTGTTTTCTTTTTTCTAACTTTTTAAATAAAAGCACTTTATGACCTTGATCTGTAAAAGAGTCTATTAAATAAACTTTACTTATTTACTAAACTTTATTTACTTAGTAGCCTATTATGCAAATGTTAACATTAATAGAAATACCACATATCTGACAGACAAACCTTGATCAACCACCAGGACATTTACCTACTGCCATTTCCTGCTCTAGTACTGCTAACCAAACAACAACAGTCATGTCCTCTGACAGACAATAAAGACCAAAGGATATTTTATAAAGCAGGTTTGTTGATAATTAAGTATGTAATTTCAGCATGGTTATAAAAGTTCTTAACAGAAAATGCACTTATAACTTAGTAATATCCCCTCCGGTGTTGTCAGTGCCCATAAAAATCAGTCTCTTTTAAATGTCAAAGAAATTACTCCAACATGACATGAGTCTTTGTACCCGGGAGTTATCAGCTGTGGGAAAATAATTTTGACTATACAGTCCAAGATAACATAAAGGGTTGTTGTGAATCCCGTTTAATACCTTCAGTAATTTTCTGCAAGCTTATTTAACAATCTGCTTTCCCAGATTTCATGTGAAATTGTGAAATAAACCTTCTAAACACCTAAAACGAAGCAATCACAGGGAATTGATAAACAACAATCCACCAACTCTGAGAAACTAGAGATAAAGGGGCATGAGTTTGCCTATTTTATAAATAAAATAAGTACTAGGCATCTAATAGGCCTATAGAAAAGGGAAATTGTTCTTCACTTAATAGCTTGATCCATTTCTGTCCCTATCCACTGCATCTTATCAGCTAGCATTTAAGATTATACTGCCACCTTGTTTTGGGTGGGAGTGAGTGATTCTGTGTGTGTGATGGCTGGGATACAATACACAGGGGATTAGCATGCAGTAAACTTCCAAAATAGTCCACAGTCTGGTCTAAGTAAAGAACTAATCCTGTGATTAAATAACCTAACTGTATTAAATGTTACGGAGAAATTACACATAGCAATATTGCACAACAGGTTTTTACTAAAATCAACGAAGATTGAGCAACAAGATTAAGAAAATGTCAAATTAACACACAAACAGGCAAGTGAATTTATGATTATATCATATAGTGCAACGTGTACTGTATGTTCCAGCAGTTGAAGCTACACCATGCTGAATCTTCAAACTTATTTACCTAGATAACTCTCCCCAAAAGCCATAGCTCATTTTACTGTGTTTGTAATGATGTTTCTTTGCTCTTCCTGTGCCAGCAATCTCATCTGATAAGTAGCTCAAATAGTACAGACACTGAACCAAAAGATGTGGTGAGCAGCTACATACGTCATTCAAACTTTAACTGACAGGAAGTGCGTTTTGTCATGTTTCCTCAGCTAAAAGACATTACTCCTCAATGGCTGTATATTTGTGCGTCATATGTTAGCGACAGGATTATTGACTTAGGTTGGAGGACAATCATAAGCAAACTGAGGGTTGTAGTATATAGTACAAATCAAAAATTACCCACATAGATTCCATGTAGTGCAATGAATACTGAAATAAGGCTGGGACAAGGCATGCTCACAAGCTACAGGCTTCTCTGTCAGGAATTTTCCACTCCAATCACTCAGACATACAGCGTATATATTTACATATTCCTCCTGACCATCAGCAGGTTGTCAGGCTCTCCTGTAACTGTATAACATTAGTGGAGTGGTGGGTAATTTTAGTCTTGGGGAAAGAGACCTGTGTGACACAAATGAGCAAACATTAGGATAGTATATGAATGCAGTTGGAAATTATTATCCTCATTGATCCTCAAAGAGGTCACCACAGTGTCTCCACTTTACTTTTTGCGTTGGCTTAGAAACAGCATGAGAACTGCTTTAATTCAACGTGGAACAAAAACACTTCACTAGCCACATCTCACAACTGTACAGACAACAGACTGATTCACATTCACTGATACTGTGTTTGTCTGGTGTGTTAGAGTCAAGAGAGACATCTGAGAGTTTAAGAGCTATCAGGTTTCAGCCTCTCAACTACTGTCTTCCTGTAAGAATCCTTGACTTTACGTGGATGTATTAATACATGATAATTATTTTTTTTTTCCTATATTATGCCTCAGTTAAGAAATGCTCTGCCTGCATGAACAAAAACGACAAATATAAAAGTCCATTTATGATTATCCTAGAAAAAACAAAAAAAAACCTGTACTTTCAAAAACAAACATAACTGCGAATACATTTGCAATCCTTAAGCTACAATTATCTTTTTCCAGGAAATAACTCATACAGTATTTATAACTGAATTAATATTCGAGATCTGTTAAAATGACTTGGTTACCAAAAGATTCTGGTGAGCGATTTTCTGAGCAAGGGATATCACAGATTGTAACTATATCATCCAACCTCATAGTTTTTGTCAGTTTAACTTAAATGTACTCACAACAATCATAACATAGGCACGTACTGCTTTAGGTGTACTTAAAAACAATATCACATTAAAAAGAAGCTTCTTAACCTAAAAGAGTATAAAGGCCTATTGTGTTATGTGTTATGCCCTTAAGGAGTTAAAAAAATTTAAATGACAAAGTACCGCAAATATGATTCCAGCGATTAGACAACATCACGGCCCAGTCCTAATGCCTGCATTCACAGACTTGCAAATAGACCCACAATGTATATTTGTGACTACCATGAAATCAGTGAGTGCTCGCATAGACTTTTTATGCCCTATGTGCACCCTTCTGCATGGCAAGCAGAACTTCCTTGAGGGAATTACCCACAATTCATAATGTTCCCATGCTAAGAATGACGATGAAAAGACAAATTAAACAAAACAGGGAAAGAACACATCACAGCAAGAAGTCTGTGTAGATCTTTGCTTTGTGAAGTCATGCTGATTGTACCGTTTTAAATCGGATCGAAAACAATACAGTATTAAACAACATGGCAGTAATATGAAGGCCATTTAATCAGAAAGTAGGACCTCATTTTCCTAAACGATATACAAAATAAAAGGCTTGCATTTTATTGACCACATGTGATCCTCTTCCTCAGTGAAAGCTTTTAGTCCTTGTACTCTCCTTCATTCACAGTTTCACTGAGCACAGGGGTGATGTCAATTACACTCTGGGAGCTTAGGTGTCCAGCTGG
>NC_060170.1:22503971-22509638 GCF_021292245.1 Micropterus dolomieu | reverse complement strand
TTAAGAGCTATCAGGTTTCAGCCTCTCAACTACTGTCTTCCTGTAAGAATCCTTGACTTTACGTGGATGTATTAATACATGATAATTATTTTTTTTTTTCTTCAACATGCCTATATTATGCCTCAGTTAAGAAATGCTCTGCCTGCATGAACAAAAACGACAAATATAAAAGTCCATTTATGATTATCCTAGAAAAAACAAAACAAAAAAAACCCTGTACTTTCAAAAACAAACATAACTGCGAATACATTTGCAATCCTTAAGCTACAATTATCTTTTTCCAGGAAATAACTCATACAATATTTATAACTGAATTAATATTCGAGATCTGTTAAAATGACTTGGTTACCAAAAGATTCTGGTGAGCGATTTTCTGACCAAGGGATATCACAGATTGTAACTATATCATCCAACCTCATAGTTTTTGTCAGTTTAACTTAAATGTACTCACAACAATCATAACATAGGCACGTACTGCTTTAGGTGTACTTAAAAACAATATCACATTAAAAAGAAGCTTCTTAACCTAAAAGAGTATAAAGGCCTATTGTGTTATGTGTTATGCCCTTAAGGAGTTAAAAAAATTTAAATGACAAAGTACCGCAAATATGATTCCAGCGATTAGACAACATCACGGCCCAGTCCTAATGCCTGCATTCACAGACTTGCAAATAGACCCACAATGTATATTTGTGACTACCATGAAATCAGTGAGTGCTAGTGAGCTCTCGCATAGACTTTTTATGCCCTATGTGCACCCTTCTGCATGGCAAGCAGAACTTCCTTGAGGGAATTACCCACAATTCATAATGTTCCCATGCTAAGAATGACGATGAAAAGACAAATTAAACAAAACAGGGAAAGAACACATCACAGCAAGAAGTCTGTGTAGATCTTTGCTTTGTGAAGTCATGCTGATTGTACCGTTTTAAATCGGATCGAAAACAATACAGTATTAAACAACATGGCAGTAATATGAAGGCCATTTAATCAGAAAGTAGGACCTCATTTTCCTAAACGATATACAAAATAAAAGGCTTGCATTTTATTGACCACATGTGATCCTCTTCCTCAGTGAAAGCTTTTAGTCCTTGTACTCTCCTTCATTCACAGTTTCACTGAGCACAGGGGTGATGTCAATTACACTCTGGGAGCTTAGGTGTCCAGCTGGGCACTGGGACATTGGGCCCAATTCAGACTATTCACTACTAGACTTAACAAATTGCAATATTAAATACTGCCAATAATCCGAAAAGAAACATGCAATTCAATTACCTATTTTACAAGTACTTTACTTTCATTCAGTTACAATTATGGATGTAGGAATAAACCGTCTTCAGTGACAAACAAAAAATTCTCTTAAGCATAAAGGTCATAAAATAGAATTTCAAATTTGCATTGTAAACACTGCCCTGCCCATGTCCTGCATGTGAGTGGTGTCTAGGTATGTGTGTGTGTGTGTGGGGGGGGATACCTCGTCAGAAAACTTGTTAGGCAGATGAGGAGCTGCCATGTCTACAGAAGAGAAACTTACACTATCTTAAAGGTCATAACTGGTAAACTGGTAATGAAGGCGGTGCGCTGTCACGTGAGCAGGGAGAGGGCAATGAAACCCGGTATTAAACGGGCCCCGGGCCTTATTTATTAAACACAGTAGTAGAGACAACAACGGGAGTTAACGCCTTTTTAATCCGCGCTTTTTAACGTGTTGGTGTAATTTATTAACACGCCTCAGTTTCTGTCCTGCTCCTCTGACAGCGAGCAGCAGAGCAGACGGAGAAGTGAAGATCACTCGAGTCGACCACAACCACGCTCGTTACTGCAAGTACGTGTAACAAAAACCTTCAAACCTTGGTACAAAGCCAGTACTTAATCAATACGCCGGATCTTCAAACATAAACATGTAGAAAGCGATATTTTAATCTGCTCTGTCCTCGGTCTCTCGTTCACCGCCGCGTGCTTGTTGGCGAGTTGGTACAAACATGCTAAAACGAAAGCTGTCTGTGTGTTTTAAATTCGCTATTAAGTTTAGTCTGCCACGTACCTTTTAAAAGTTGGCAAGGTCTTGTAAACTTTGCTGCAGGCTGAGACAAACCAGCACCTCTTCTCTTTACCTGCAGGCAGTGGGCAGCAGCAGGGGGAGGAGGAAGGACTGATACTGACGGAGTTTTTCCCCCATTCTTTGTCTTTTGTGAGGAATGTGATTTATTAGAATTTTAAATTTGTTTACAGTGAGATATTAAGTTTATATAGAGACATTGTTTAACATTATGTTGCTGCTCTAGAAATATTTAGTTATATTTAAACTATTCTAATCCTGTTCTGAATGCAATATTTTTTTATATAATATTTATATTTTAAAAGCCATTTTTAGTCATGAAAAATAACCAACAATCACAAGAGTAGTAGTATCAATACAATCCTAGCAATAAACATTCCCTGCACGTGAGGAAGATTTGAATTCTGGATGATCACTAGTGACTTCTGCACTTAATCATCAGATCTGCACTGACACAAATGAATGGAAAATATCCTGCTCGTCATCGACAGCTTTTGTGTGGTAATCGTTACTGGAAATCCGTGGTTCAGATCAAAAATGAGGAACATAAGTAACAAGTCTGTCAACAAGTCAAAACTAAGTGACTCAGAAGGGAACAATCTGAAAGCACAGATTGCTTATAATTCAGGTCAGGGAAAGAATGCATGAAATCTAATTTTTGCAACTCGCACACCCGGTACAGCTCCAAGGAGGCAGGACGCAAGTTTCAACACATCAAAGACAGATTACACCCTGTGTGCAGATGAGTTCTTCAGGCCCAGAAACAAAACGATCACCTTTCTCTGCATGTGCCTCATGTCAACATACAAGTGCAGGCTTAATAGTGTTCTTATCAGTATAGATCAATCTCAAACCTAGTCTCAGATTGCAATCCCAATTTAAAGAGACACTGCGATGTTGGACACATGAGGAGGTGGGGGGGTCACAGTGGACCTCCTGCCCTCAAAGCAGAGCCATCATTTGGCCACAGCCCCCAAGTAAGCACTGTCTCAGTGACTCACCCAGGCCCTGCTGAGTCAAGTGGAGTGACTCTTGATGCTGAAACTCATAAAATAGCAATATGTCTGGGGGATACAAAAGCAAGCTTGTGGCATGCAGGTTTTTAGTTAAGTCAAAACAAGCTGACTGTAACCTCAAAGTCAAATTTGGCCCTTCTGGCTTAGGCCAATAGTCAAACATACAGTCATTTGCAAAAGGATCTTAAATTACACACAAAAAGAAAGGACATTTGTGTTTGGTAGGTTTATGTCCCTTTTTAAATTGTGCCACTTAGGAACATGCATTTGTGGGATGAGCAGCAGCTCTGAGTATGTGGGTTGCGCCTGTGAAACATTTGCCAATTCTTCTCTGAGCTTTTCTTTGCTGTTGACTCTTGTTTGGTTGATTGGATGATTTAAGTCTGCAGACACAAGACATATTAGCAATTTAAAATGTATGTATTAATTTATCTAACAGGGTGGTCAGTAGCATGTGAAAGAACCATACACAGCCACAACAGCCTGACACCTCCTCCTTATGACTGTCACACACTGCTGTGGCACGGCATCCCTTTTTTCAACAGGTGTAACACCAAAATGTGTGACCTATCAGAATCTGTTACTACATCCAAACGACGATGTTTTCCTAACCATAAACAATTACTTTCGGTACCTAAACCCAACCAAACTGCAACCGCCTCACATCGTCAACAAAGCCTCTGGCGCTTAACTTGCCATTTGGGTCACAGAATCTGATAGGTCACACACTTTGGTGTCATACCTGGCATTTGTCGCAAGTATAGAAATAACAATTATAATAATAATTCTGCCAAAAAATCATTTGGTAAAAATAATCTACCTAACACAAACTTCCTTAATTTTTGTGCGTAGTTTAAATTCTCACACTTGGGTATCAGCAGCAGCTTACAGTGAGGACAGAGAGAGAGGAACATTTCATCAGCTTCAACGACCATGCCTGTGTGACAGCAACAGGCCATCATGGCGTGAGAGCAGAAATATGCTGCGTCTTGATAAAGTGGCGAGTTATAACAGCGCACGACGTTCAAAAACCTTGTGTTAAATAAGACACGTGAAGTTACATCTCCGTTGGGGGTGGGGGTCAAATCTGAACTGGAGTAAACCCACCGTCAGTTAGTTTCCTAGCAACATGGCAGCACGGTTAATCACAAACTGTTGGTTTGCAAAGGCTCACCACATACCTGGACCTGATGCACACCTGCGATGCACCTCTGGCTTCACCAAGCTCCAGCACTCAGCAGTTTTGAAGAGTAACGCAAAGTTCATCGGCCTTTCTCCGCGTTTTGGGGTCGCCGCTTTCACCAGTAACACGGTTCGCTCTCAGCACGAAGATGCCGCCGGCTTGATGAGGTCTGGGGTTGGAAGCGATGCCATAATTGAGATGAACGCATCGAAAGTCAGCAACTGATTTCCTTAACGTCGCCGTTTGTTTGGCCCTTCGGCAGAGGAAGGGGTGCGGGCGCGACATGCAAAGATGACACGCAGAGACACATCATTACCTCCTGTGTGTGCGAGTGTGTAAATATCAACCGCAGTTTCTGATGGTGTTTACTAAATCTGACCACATCATTGCGCAGGAGACGCACACGTTGGATTTCCTCAATCGGCCGTGGGGCGAAAAAAGGCCAAAGTAGCTGTGATAACGTTAAAATGTCCTTGAATATCCGAGCTATCCTCGCAGGAGTTGGCGGCTGGGCTCGTCTCACCGAGGAAAATGAAGCGGCTGTGAGCTCAGCTGTCGCCTCCGTCCAGATAACCGGGAAGAGCGAGGACCAAACCGACGAAGCGCTCTCGCCGTCGTTAAGTTGTCACTCCTTAAGTCTGAACCGCTGCAAGACTTCACAGTCCTTTCAGGCACGACACAAAATACTGTCGAGCTAACCCGAGGACAACGAGGTTTCCGGTACAACTTTCGAAATAAAAGTCTGACTTACTGTATGTTTGGGGTGTTCGAGCAAACGTTGAAATGTGATGTGCGATAACTTTTATTCCACTGTGTACGCACATTTGTTTCCTGAAACAACCATTTTACTCAAAATATCAAAATCGATATCGGGTTTCAAAATGCGACCAAATAGAACATATTGCAACGATCCTACAATTGATCTAACTCAACATTATACCAAGATTATATGTACTGGTGAAACCAAGAAATAAATGAACTACAAAGCAGCACAAACACAATTTAGTATTTCATTTTGAAGTATTGGTTATTTCCCTTCCGGTGTTTGTCTGTCCTTCTGCTAACTTGACGAACTTCAGGCTCGCAGCCATTCCGCTGAGCAGTTTCGGTTGTAGGGCGCCTCCTGCTGGTAAAGGAGTATTATGGTCAACACTGTTTTCACAAGTGGTTACGTATTTCCGCAGACATGAGCATTTTTATAGGATGTAAAATAACAAGGTAGGCGATAGCAATGAATTCCTGTCCTGTCACAGACATGCCATCTTGGCGTGTTATTGTCTGGCATGCAATGAAAGACGAACCTACTTTTTATACTTACCTACATTAATATTTGTATATCTAATTAGGCACTGTCGTAATTTTAGTTTAATTAGTTCCAAAAAGTGATGTGGGGGGGGGGGGGGGGGAAA
>NC_060170.1:22462989-22503951 GCF_021292245.1 Micropterus dolomieu | reverse complement strand
GGGGGGGGGGGGGGGGGGGGGGGGGGGGGGGGGGTAAAGAAAATATATACATTTTTCATATCATTGCAAGGTGGGGACCTCAAGAGGGTCACTGATTTATTGCCAACTCTGAAGTAGCCTATATCTGATAACTTAACAAAAGCATTACAAGGAAACCAGATTAGCAATTTCTTATGTTGTGCACAGAACTTCACAGCCTTTCTATAATTAGTAATATAGCTTATTACTCAATTTATTATACAGAAAATTTTTATCATTGTAGTACATGTGTTATCAAGCAGAACAATATAGTTACACTTCCTTTACAATGTAAGGAAATTATTTTCACTGACTGTCATACATCACACATCAGATCTCGATAAACAAAATAGTTTAAAGTTCAGAATCTTTACTGTACATTGTATAATTTGTTGAGAACAAAATGAAGCAATGGTCAATGGAAACTAAATTACCAACCAATTGAGGGCCGGATTCAAAATCCCATAAAAAAGCAAGGTAAAACAATTAAATCACAGGCTGATCCAACTTGCATGACTTTCATCATAGCAATTCATAATGTGACTAAGTAGTGTGTATGGCCCCTCAAGTCCATGTTTGCACTCTAGAACACATCTGGTCATGCTCCTGATGAGATGGTGTCCTGGGGGATCTCCTCCCAGACCTCGATTAGGGCATCAGTAAGCTCCAATCTTAATACAAAATGTCCCAGAGGTTCTCAATTGGATTCAGGTCTGGGGAACGTGAGAGCCAGTCAGTGGCATCAATGCTTTCGTCATCCAGGAACTGCCCACACACTCTGGCCACATGAGGCCTGGCAGAGTCCTGCACCAGGAGGAACCTGACGTGAAAGAGTCTGGAGACACTGTGAGGAACGTTATGCTGCTTGCTACATAATCCATTTGTTTGTAGCCCTCTGGAGGTCAATTTGTAGGGCTCTGGCAGTGCTCCTCCTGTTCCTCCTTGCACAAAGGAGCAGATACCAGTCCTACTGCTGGGTTGATGCCCTTCTACAGCCCTGTCCAGCTCTCCTCGTGTAACAGCCCGTTTCCTGGTATCTCCTCCATGATCTTGAGATTGTGCTGGGAGACACCTCAAACCTTTGTCTGGACTACCTGTGCAACCTGAATGGGCTGCATGTACTGCCTCAGTAGTGACAAGGACACCAGAAAACACAAAACTAGAGAACAATTGTAAGAGCAATTGTCTGTGGCCACCAGTGGTAAAACCATTCCTTTTTTTTGGGTTGTCTGGCTGTTGCTTCTCCAATGCATCTGTTGTCACTTTAATTTACACCAAAACAAGTGACACTGATTTACAATCACTTGTGCTTCCTAACTGGACAGATTGATTGTTTAATTGACTTGATCGATGATTAAGTTTTCCCTTATTTATTTATTTTTTTGAGCAGTGCATATAAAACTGATTTCTTACAAATAGAGCACATTATATACATTACTGGAAAGGTGAGTCTTTTGCAAGAGCCACATAAGAATGACATGATTATATTTTTCTAAAATGAGGATCCGTTTTAGTGTGAGCACTAAAGATAAAGTTCAATTAATTTGAAATGAACGTCCCTCACCCGCAATATCAGAGACATGTCATCACAGGTCGTCAGAGAGATTGTCTTTTCTCTGTGACCCACATAGTTTCCTGATTTACTAATTATAGTCATTGTCAAGGGAGAGAGCAGGAGCCATTACATCAGTCCATTTTTTCTCTCCATATGCAAAACAGTTTGAAAGTACTTTTGCAGTAATTATATTTATTAAATGTGCACCATTATTTGATTTGACCTTTTTTGGAATCCTTCATAAACTACAAAAGACAGTTCTCCTTTTGCACTGATAGGCTACTGATTTAGATTCAAAAGCAACGTTTAGAGCTGTTTAAAACAAAGTAAACCAATGTAAAAAGAGTGTGTTGTGTATGACAAAGAATTAAAAAAAAGTGTAAGTGGGGGAAAGTGGGGGAGGGTTGATATAGCTGCTCTATCCAAAATGTCACTTCTCTCAGTAGACTTGAAAATTGGCTGCACAGTTTTCTCCTTCAGGGTCAATGGAGGCAGCAGTAAGCTTGGGTTCACTATGTGTAATATTGATTCCATATATTTTATATGATTCCAACGTCAGGCCATAGTCAGGCCGTTTTTTTCACTGAAGACATTTTGACATGTCACAGTAGAAAAAGCACAGGTATACATTCTCCATTTTGCTGCTTTGGTTTCAGGTTCCTGTATTTTTCCTACTATGACAAGTCAAAAGGTCTGCTTTGAAAAAGGCCAATCAACTTAAATGTAGAGGGTGGTGATGAAGCAGTGGATAAGACGCCTGCCTTTGGTTTGAGAGACCCGGGTTCAATTCGACATTGTGTCCCTAAGCAAGACACTTAACCCCTCGTTGCTCCAGAGGCGTGCGACCTCTGACATAAATAGCAATTGTAAGTCGCTTTGGATAAAAGCGTCAGGTAAATGTAATGTAAATCAGACATTTAAAAACAGCCACCATCCATATCACATAAACTGCAATCACTAGCATCACTATCAACAGCATCACTAAATGTGCAAGACCTGGCATGTGGGCACATTTATGCTGACCATACCTTGACATACACACTAACACCCTTATTTGAAGTACAGAGGTACTGTATCTAGAGTACAGAGCACAGTATTACAGTTGACTGAATACTGCACAACAAACCTAGTAATATACAGGGTCATACCACAATACACCTTGAGATTGGGACACCTTTGAGCTACTGTTAAGTTTACAAGCTGTAGCCTACCATATAATTTTCCACATTACTTGATTAATATGAGTTAAATATTAAATGTACATAAAATGGAAATGTGTCTTTAGCAGTGTGGTAGCATATTTTAAAACAGACAGTACGCTGTATAAAACAGTTAACAACCACTAAAATAAATTCATAGCAGCAGCAGAGCTCATTTGCTATGGGACCTTGTCAGATGGCAACAGCTGGAATGATGAGTGAAGGGGGTGGGCAGGGTCATTGTAGACCAGGGTTGCCTTTTTTGTAATGGACCGATTATATAGTTTCTGGAGTTGCAATTGTTTGTGTCCATTGATCTTGCTGGCCTGGTTGACCACCTGGGTCAGCTTGTTCCTGTGTCTAAGTAAAAGTTCCTGTACCATTCACAGATACAAACAAACTTACATGTGAATCCACTGTTCACAACACACACACACACTTGCTTGATGAAAACCCTGAATCTCCAAAAAGTCAATATCTTTCAAAATGGACATAAATGTGATACTTTAAGTTTCACGGTAGTGGATCTGGGGAGTTTTGCCTTGTCGCAAGGGCCGTGGTGAGGGCATGTTTGCTGGCGTTGTTGCTCGCTTTTTTATAAATGTAGTCTGCATTTGTCACAAACCCCCGGTCGTGACCCTGGCCTTCTTGCTGGTATGCGTGTGAATGTAGTATTTCAGTTCTTTCCCCCCTTTTTTTGGTGTGTCTGCTGTGTGCTTGGTTTGTTTTGGTTTGTGTCTGTCTCTGTGTTTCTGCTCTCTCCTTCATGCTCTGAGGCTGCTGGAGGGCGTGGTCGCCAGTGCTCCGGTCTACTCACCTGAGGCACATCACGTCAATCAAGCACACCTGTTTCACATCCTGCAATCTACTCACCTTTAAAAGCCAGACCAACCTTCCAGTCCCTGCTAGATTGCTGTACCACTCAGTATGAGCATATGCCAGCCAACCTTTGTCCTGAACTTTTTGAGTCTAGTCTGTTTTTCCTGAGGAGCTGAGAGCAATGTGTGTTTTCCCTGTCTTGATCGTAGATACCAGCCTGGACCCCTGAATCAGATATCTCACCAGCACCACAAGACCCAGAGCAGTGGAACCTAGACCACAAACCCTCTGACCAACCAGAACATCTTTCACCCAATCCACACCCCTGTTGCACTTGTCTTGAAAATAAACTTCCTTAAACTGAACTTAACTCTGGTCTATGTTTGAGTTCTGTCCCCCGGTCCTGACAGCATTGGTCTGAAAGGTGAGTTTATTGTCAATGGTTGTTCCCAGATATTTAGAGCGAGTGACCTGTTCCACTTCCTGCTCTCTCATGATAACTAGCATGAAGACAGGCCCTGTGCTGCCTGCTCCCATCTTACCTCCCAGACACAGCTCCTTGGTCTCTTACTGACCTCAAGATCAAGGAAGCTGCCGTCAAACCAGGTCCCAAGGTGGTTGATGTGCTGAGAGTAGGAAGGGCTGTTGACATCCTGTAGGCAACCAGGACCATGTCATCAGCATACTTTGAGTATGATGTCTTTGCTTTTATATTTTACCTCATTTGTGTATATGGAGAATAGAAGAGGAGCTAAAAGAGGTGCGTCCCTCTCTCACTTCAAGAAGCTCTTGAAAACTCATCTCTTCTGAGAACACTTCCTCTTACAACACCTCTAACTCTAAACCTCTAACATGCACGTCCTGTGCTCTTCTTCTTCTATCCCCTACAATGATCTTGTATTGATTGCACTTTTTGTTAACCCTTACTTCCTTCCCTAGGTATCTACCCCATTGATGTGATATGTACTGTGAGCTCTTACTAGTATTTATTGCTGCTCTTACTAGTATGTATTGTCAGTTGTAGATCTGTATTTGATGCTCTGTTGACGCTTGTATGTTGTTCCTCAAATGTAAGTCGCTTTGGATAAAAGCGTCTGCCAAATGAGTAAATGTAAAACACACACCTTGTGAAACAAAAGTATTTAGCACAAGGCAGTCAGATGGTGTTATTTATACAGATTCGTTGGGGCCTCTCAGAAACACACTGGACACGGCTGTTACTGAAATTCATGTCCCTCAGGGGGAGATGAGGCTGGACTGTATTGAAAGCAGAGGAGAAATCCACAAAAGTACACTGCTTCACCACATCACTTTATCCAAAAGAGTGAGTGGTGTACTCTACACCTCGGCTAGACAATCCATCCATTTGCTTAGAGGTGTGAGCGATGGGTCTGAAATCATCAAGTGATTGTGTGTGCTGTTTTTGGGCACTGGGACAATGGTTGCCAATTTCCAGGCCTGGAGGGAAGTGGTGTTTCTTAGTAACCTAATATAACACAGAATCTTAGAGGGCATGAGGTTTTATTCACAACTTATGATAGTTTAATTATCCTTCAAAGCATTTAGGCACCGAACTTCCAAATGATTTAAAGGGGGCCACGTGACTGTAGACGTAGCCCTGCCACATTTAATATGCCAACCTTAACCACCGTTCTAGCACAGGTACGCCCTTCAAAACATCTACTAGAAAGAGGTTTTAAAGAAACTCAAACATACGCGTTCCTATTTTTTTTTTTTGCATTTTCCTACCTGCTACAGACACACGATGGCGGCAGAGGGTCAACAAAGACCTGGTATACTGTCCACGAAGAAGAACACAACGACTGCCGATTGGTTGAATGTAACAGAAGCGTAGAAGAAGACATAGGATAAGGCAGAAGATAAACACGAAGGCGCTACTGTGACCGTGGAAGAGACAGAAAAGTAGAATACAGTAGCCCTAATACTCTTAAAGGTAGACATATTTGGTAAAAGAACTGATATTTCTGTGCTTGGTGACCTACATCATAATGTAATGCGTTCAGTCACCAAAAAAACCCCACCTATTTAAAGAGATGTCGTTCATCAGCTGTATGTACAATGTGTCCAGTCGGGTCGTATGGAGAGGTTCGCCCAGTGTCTCACCACTGCTGAGGCCCCTCCCGCCTGGACTGACATGCGTTTTGGCAGCCGGTAAAAAGGACCTGATGGACCTTCCTGTCCTGAATGAGGACGAGCTTGAAGAGCAGTTTGTGAGAGGGTCTGGACCCGGAGGACAGGCCACCAACAAAACCAGCAACTGCGTGGTGCTCAAGCACATACCCAGTGGGATTGTTGTGAAGGTTAATCTTGTTTTTAAATTAATCTGTGTGTAACGTTCATCACTGTTATCTTGTCAGCCCACGTGTAATAGATATGTGGTGAGTAATGACCCAAAACAGATCAAACAAATCATTCTCACCTCAAGGCCCATATAGTAGTTGTGTTGCTGGTGCTTTTGATCATATTACATGATCTTCATTGACAAATGGGCAGTTGTCATGGAAATGTTGAAATGGAAGGACTTCTTGACGATGTTTGCTTAAAGGTTGAGTTTCACACTTTACTGAAGTCCTTTTGAGTGCCAAGAAAAATAGAGAAATGATGATGACCAAATGCTCCAACAGCTACTAAATGGATGGGGTGTTTTTTCTTTTTTTTTTCTTTCAACCAAAGTTATGTGATTTACTAACCATGTTAATTTAAGATCTTTGGTCATTTTTTTCTGCAGTGCCATCAGACCAGATCTGTGGATATAAATCGAAAGCGCGCTCGGGACATTATGAGAGAGAAACTCGATGTTGCATACAAAGGAGAACTCAGTGAAGTTCTTGTAAAGAAGAAAGAGGCCGAGCTGAGGAAACAAGAGAAGAGGAGGAAGGCAAATGAAAATCTGGAGAGAAAAAGACTGTTTAAAGAAGCACTGGCTGCAGACTCCAAACCTGGAAATGACACTGTTTAAAATGTTTGTTTGTGTTTTGTGTATAGAATGATAACATTAATACTTGAATGTTTAGCCTTTCATTTGTATAGCATCTTTAATACAATAGTACATCACACAGTACAAGAGAGAGGAGGATTTTTTACCAAAACTAAACTAATAAAATGATTGAATGGATGTCCAAAAAAGCATTCATATGAGTATGTGCTTGGGTAATTTAACTTAGATACAGATTTCTTTATTATTTGCATTTGGTGAGATAATTTCCCTTCACTCATTTCCTGTAAAATGTTAGTGTTAATATGTAGTCTTTGTGTCAGTTCTGACTGTGAAATGACAGAGCATTTCCTGCTGGCTCATTTGAAATCGAAAACACAAGTTAACTTATTTCAGCTGCATCAATGATATTTTTAACTGGATAATTTTCTTAGTCTAACATTTATCCCAGTTTATCATTAGATGTCAGCAAAAGCTCTCTAACTCTAACCTAAACCTAAAGGCTTGACCTGTCCTGCTGCCCCCCAGTCTATGCTATTGTCAGTTGTTCCACACATAGGCCTACACTTATATCAGTTAAATGCAAAGACTATTGTTTGCCCTATGGCAGGCATATCTACAAGGTAAAGTGTAGTTTAAAAATATATGATTTTTTTTGCTGTAAATGGATTTTTATTTATTTATCCTGAATAATCTCCACGTAGCGTTATAGGGAATTTTAAATTCTACTCATTTAATCGATGGTGCTTTCTGTTCAGTATTTTATATACAAAAAAGCCTTGTTTTCTATGCCGAAGATTATTGAATAATAATAATAGCTTATTTAATTCAGTCAATCCTACTGAAATCAATGTCTCTTTTGCAAGATAGACAGGAGTACATTGGATGAGAGTACGGCAGAGTTTTCGGTGGGGCACGTGTCTGTCTGAGAGGTCTGCCTTTGTGTGACAGCCAGAGCTGCGGCCAATGAGAGAACTACATTCATGCTCGTGCCCCTCCCATACGGATGAAACAGCCAATGAGAGGCGCAGTACGGTTTTTAAATCCACCAAGCTCTCACCGCCCTACTCCGCAGCGTAGTGCTCTTATGTTTGTCGTTGCAGAGGCAGTGAACACAGAAAGTCCTCGTCCTCTCTGGATTTTTTTGTGGAAACTGACATGGCAAAAGGTAAACGTGTTGTTTCAGTAACTGTTGTATGCTGCACAAGCCACAGTAGGAGCTAATGGCAAACGTTAGCTAGCGTAAATAGAGGGTTGTTTACAAATAAAACTCGCCGGCCGGTAATTGTCGGCTTTTGTGTAGCGTTGGGTGAGAAAGCAAAGCAATGCTTAACTTTTATTGTTTATTTATATGTTCATAAAGGGAAGAAAAATGTACTGAGAACCGACAAAAAGCCCGAGGACAGTGCAGAACATAAAGTCACCTCACGGAAAGAGACGAAGGAAAACAAACCAGCAGCTAACAAGGTGCGTTTTGTTATTAGGCTTTACGCCTTTGTGTTTGTCAAATAAAGTAACGTTAGAAAACCAACTAACATTGGTTCTTTCTCACGGTCTGTGTTAACACACCACCGAAAGGTTACTGTGACTGGTGCCTCCAGCTTGTCACTTTTCTGTTACAGTGAACTAAACCACACTGCAGGAAGCTTCGTGTTTATAACGGACGTCTTTACTTGCATTTGAGGCTTTTAGGTTAAACATGTCGAGCTGTGCACTGCCCCTTCCAACCTTGATGTAGAAATCAAGTGTACTAATAGACAGACCATAGCTATTGGTTTAGGGTATGTAGTGGAGCTTAATCCTAAGCGTTTGAGATGCAAACATATGTTTCATTGACACTAGAGAAATTGCTTAATGGAGCAGCACATGACATATGGCCCAAACTACATTCTGTCTGATTTTATATATTAAAAAAATACATTTTAATATGTCTGTACATGACACTGGTTGTGTACCTGAACATTTTGTCAATATTCTATCCAGTTCTGAAGTGGTGAAATTCTCACCAGCTTGCAGTTTGTAAATTGTTTTCTGGATCCAATGAGCTTTTTAAGGAAACTGTTTTTTGTTCACACACACACAAAAAGTGATCCAAAGAGAGTGAACTGAACAGGAGCAACTTGCCTCTACATTCATCTTGTCTTGAATTCATGCATGCTGTGATTGGGTGGGAGCAGTAATAAAGACATTTAATACAATCTAAACACAGCCTTATAAAATAAGACCTCATTTATTTCATTTTACTGTAGCTAACCCTAGTTAGGTGATTGTGATGTAACTCCTTAAGTTTACTCCTGTGTATGGTACAATATAAGGTTCTCCCCCCCCCCCCCCCCCCCCCCCCCCACCAAGGTAAATACATCTTTGTTTTTTGCAGGATTGCGTAGGTACAGTGCCATCAATTTTTCAAAATTTGCGGAGTCCAAAAAAACCGAGATCCCCGCTGAGTGATGGTTCAAGCATGCTGATCCAGGAAGGAAATGAATCTGAGGCAACTACTCCTGACATGTCAAAGCTGAAAAAAGGTGAGTAGTGAGTACCTATTTAACTTAAATCATTCTACTCACTAATCTGAAATGCTGTTTAGTCTTTTATTTTATTACTTGTGATCTCTCAGCTATTTTGCTATTAACCCCTGTGTTACTGTATGGTCAGCATATTGTGTACCACAGAAAAAATATCCTGTGAATGGTAGCAGTGTTCACTGACCACTCTCTTATGACACTAGTTAACAGTGTTTTGTTTTTTTGAAGGATCTTCACTGTCTTGATTATGTCAATTTCATTCTATTTCTTCGTCATTTTAGACATGCCTGATGAAATAAAGTCTGAGAGTTGTGAGCCCAAAGAGCAGAAATCTGAAATGGCCTGTCTCCGTCATGGAATAAGAGAACAAGTAGAGCAAAAAGAGTCCACGACACACACAGATACCAGGTCTGCAGCAGACATCAAAGTTTCAGCAACCAAAACACGGAGTAGAAATGGCCGTAAAGTCAGGGCAAAAAAGTGAGTGCAGAAAAGACATCAGTGTACATTTATTTATAAAAAAAAAAGACTTTCTATTTGCTAATAACCTCATTACTTTGATAATGTCTCTTCTTTCAGGACGGAGAATAAAGCTCCCCAAAACAGAAAGGTCACAGACTATTATCCCATCAGACGGAGTAACAGAAAAACTAAGGCAGAGTTAAAGGTCTGTATAAAAATGCTTTCTGTGTTGTATTAATTGTAAGTAATGGGAGAAAGCAGTTTCCACCAAGTTAATACAGTGTCATTTTGTACCTGTCGTTATTTACATATTCATATTTATTTGCTTATATTGTTTGTTTTGCGTGAAGAGTTTCTATAAGGAATAATGCAATCTTGCCATAAAAAAGTTTGACTTACTCAAATTGTTGACAGAATGAAGAACACAGACACCTCGATGACCTGATAATGAATGGCATTGAAGAAGGAATGCAGGTAACGGCTGACTGGTTTAAATGTACGGTGCCGTGTTCCAAAGCTCGGCAATGATCAGGCAAGAGAGTAGCATATTGTATATTTAACTACCCTTCAGTATTGTAAATATTTTTTGTAAGCAGTGTGTTTTTGTTTTTAAAAAAAACATTGGCAGTATTATTCCTAAATGAGTAATATTGATTTTGGAAAAGTAGAACAGTGGTAAAGCAACGGCACACCTACTAATTCATTTGAACTTCACACTTTGTTGCTTTTTGTATGTTGACAGGTCAAACACATAGAAGGAAAAGGAAGAGGGATATTTGCCATCAAGAGCTTCAAAAAGGGAGAGTTTGTTGTGGAGTACCATGGAGACCTACTGGAACTACCCGAGGCTAAAATGAGAGAGGCCAAGTACGCTCAGGATCCCCAAACAGGCTGTTACATGTACTATTTCCAGTATCAATCTAAAACATACTGGTAAGTCCAAACGCCACCACATCGAAATAGGATTGACACAAGATTTCACACTTCATTTCTTTTCCCTTCAACTTTCTGGGAAAAATACATTTTTAACTGCACACCGGGGGGGGGATTTTCTAGGACAAAGTGCACATTTTGTTTTGCACAACATTTCTATAAAATTAGTTTGGATGTGGCGCCCTGGTGGCTTAGTGGTTGAGCATGGTTTGTTGCAGGTCATATTCCTCTCTCTTCCCATGTTTCCTTTGTCTGCTGGTCCTCAAAAAAAAAAAAAGAAGAAATAAAATGATCACCTTTTTAAAAGGGTTAGTTTTTTGTTATTTTTTTATTGAAAGAGCAACATCTTAAATATCATGTACTGTCTTTTAGGGTTGCATCTAATCTATTAGATAATCTTATTCATTGTCGATGAATCTGTCATATTTTATTTATTTTTTTTCAATGAATTTATTGGTCTATACAATGTCAAATGTTGATCCGTGTTTCCCACGCCTAAGATGATTGGCAATATCTTTGCAATCATTGTCTTAGAAAACATTCACCCCACTGACTTAACGTGAGGAAAAACAGACTTGGACTGTCTTAGAAAATTAGTTCTTCTAATAAGCGGTCTCAATGTTTATAGATATTTCCTAGGTGTCATTAAGATTGCAGTAGGCTTGAAAATGGACTGACTTGTGTGTTTAAAACCTGTCTTTTTGTTTTGACAATTTAATCTTTGTTTTACACATTACAGTGTGGACGCTACAAAGGAAACAAGCCGTCTTGGAAGACTGATTAACCACAGTAAAACAGGCAACTGCCAGACTAGACTTCACGCCATCGATGGAAACCCTCATCTGATCTTGGTGGCTTCCAGAGACATCAAAGCAGAGGAAGAGCTGCTGTATGACTATGGTGATCGGAGTAAAGCCTCAGTCTTGGCTCACCCTTGGCTCAAATACTGAAACCTCAACAACAGAAAGTTCATATTTCAGATGAATTGGTGCTCTCTGCTGTCCTGTTCAACTTTATGCAAAAGATGCTAGAGATGAGCAGTCCTCAACATGCTTTTTTATTAAGTATATAAACCATGTTTTTGTCTTAAATGGAGGCTAATGCTTCAACTCATGAACTCCTCACTCATGTTGTTATTATTTTTTTTTTTTGTTGTTGTTGAAACAGTTGTTTTTATCATGCTTTTTATGTATATTTTTAATCTAACTGTAGCAGATTGACACACACGTAAAGTATTTCTCCTGGATAAGTAATGTTTCACATTGTCTTACAAAAGGAAACCCCCTTTTGTAAGGAATATAATTGACCATTCAATTTCACTATTGTAAATTACATGTGCTGTAAATTGAGGAATAAAACTTGAGTTTTCATTCCAGCTATAGCATGACTAATGATGGAGATCTGAGAAACATGGTGTGTGTGTGTGCGTGCACACACACACACACACACACACACACACACACACACACACACACACACACACACAGTAAAAATCTCCTCCAAGCCATATCTCCTACTGTGGTCCCGACAATCACTCATGTGATAAATACTTCTCTGGCTTCAGGAACCTTCCTGACCACTTTCAAAAGGGCTCGGGTTACACCCTTGCTCAAAAAGCCCTCACTTGACCCAACTCAAGTTGAGAACTATCGACCAGTGTCTCTTCTACCTTTTTTATCAAACTATTGAACAGGCAGTATTCAAACAGGTCTCAGAGTTCCTCTCACAGAATGACCTCCTAGATCCATATCAGTCTGGTTTTAAGAGTGCCCACTCTTCTGTCTGTAACAGAAGCCCTAAGGTCAGCTAAAGCTGCAGCCCAATCCTTGGTTCTTATCCTGCTTGACCTATCAGCTGCCTTTGACACAGTCAACACGGGATCCCACTATCCGCTCTTTCAGCAATGGGCATCTCGAGTAAAGCACCCCTGTGGTTCGAATCCTACCTCTCGGGGCGTTCCTACAATGTTTTGTGACAAGGACAATTATCCTCCTCCCACTGCCTCTCGACAGGGGTGCCCCAAGGCTCAGTGCTTGGGCCCCTTCTCTTCTCAATTTACACCACCTCACTGGGCCGATCATTCGCTCACACGGCTTTTCTTACCACTGCTACGCAGACGATACGCAACTCTACCTATCCTTCCCACCAGGCGATCCCACCGTCTCGGCGCGGATCACGGACTGTCTATCAGACATATCTGCATGGATAAAGGCTTGCCATCTTAAACTAAGACTGAACTCTTGGTCATTCCAGCCAAGCAATCTATCCACCATAACATCAAACTACACCGCAACCATCACTCCAACCAAGGTGGTGAGAAACTTGGGTGTCATGATTGATGACCAGCTGTCCTTTTCAGACCATGTTGCTGCTGTCTCTCGGTCACGCTGCTTTGCTCTATACAACATAAGGAAAATCATGCCCTACCTCACTCAGTATGCCACCCAGCTTCTGGTACAGGCCATGGTTATGTTACAGTTATGGTCGACTATTGCAATGCCCTCCTAGCAGGTCTTCCAGCTTGTGCAGTAAAACACTTACAAATGGTTCAGAACGCAGCAGCACGTCTGGTTTTTGATCAGCCCAAAAGAACTCATGTCACTCCATTACTCCGTGACCTCCACTGGCTCCCCGTGGCCTCCAGAATCAAATTCAAGTCACTAATGCTTGCATACAGAGTGACTACTGGGTCTGCATCCATCTACCTAAACTCCATAATACAAACTTACGTTACTTCTCGGCTGCTACGCTCCCCCAACGAACGCTGCCTGGCTCTGCCATCCCTTCACACAAAGCAATCTGAGTCCCGGCTATTCTCCTCTGTGACACCACGATGGTGGAACAAGCTACCACACGCCATCAGAGCAGGGGCGTCCCTCTCTAACTTCAAGAAGCTCTTGAAAACTCAACTCTTCCAAGAACACTTCCTCTTATAACACCTCTAACTCCTAACCTCTAACATGCACTTCCTGTGCTCTTCTTCACAATGATCTTGTACTGATTGCACTTTTGTGTTTTGATTGCATTTTTTGCACTCTTACTTCCTTCCCTAGGTATTTACCCCATTGATGTGATATGTACTATGAGCTCTTACTAGTATGTATTGTCAGTTGTAGATCTGTATTTGATGCTCTGTTGACGCTTGTATGTTGTTCCTCAAATGTAAGTCGCTTTGGATAAAAGCGTCTGCCAAATGAGTAAATGTAAATGTACTGTGTGATTCATCCAGTCACTCTCAATATAGAAGCCTACATTAACACTCAGGTATAGGACTTGAGTAACAGGGATTATGCCTTTTATAATTAAGCCCTAAATCCTTAATATCCTGTTATTGGTGTGTTTAAAGTCAAGTGATGCTGTTGTTCATCTGTCTGCTGTGATTTGTCTACTTTGACTTGAAATCACAACATGTAATATTAATGTGAAATAACACATAAGCTTTTAAAAATACTGAACCCCAGAAAAGAAACATACTATTTAAAATGTTATTCTTTTAAATTTATTTGATAGCTGACAGTTGAGTTACAGAAAATGTGTTTTAGATTACTGGAACCCCATGAAGCCCCTTGACTTAATTTTGATTTATAAAAAAAATGCATTTTAAGCCTATAAATAACTTCATTTTGAGTTAATACATACAAGAGACTCTCCAACACTACTAAGAGAAATACTTTCCAGTTTCATATCTTCACAAAACATTCCACATAATATCTTTCTACTCAGGAAACACTATATTACTATACACCATCTTAGGTAAAAAATACCAGTTCAAAATACACAGCTTGTTAGACTGACAAATACACATTGTAAAAATAGTCAATATAAAAAGTGGTTAACTGATGAGAGTGCAGACAAATACTGTTTGTCTTCTTACATGGTCCGTTCTTGGGAAAGGTTTTTCTTATTTTCGCCTGAATGAAAACCTATAAACAGAAAAAATAGTTAAAGCAAGTGGTGTGAACATGGAACAAGTAAAACTGCTCAGTGCCAGAAAGAAACATTGAGTCATGGCAGACTGTAATTACTGACAGCAGCACTAGTTTGGCAGACACACTGCCAATTTCCAACTTCTTTCCTTCTCTCATTCAGTGCTCACACAAACATCCTCAGCATCAGCATGAATTCACTTGGTCACAAGTATATCATTAGGAGATAGCAGACAGGCTGTGAGAACAATCTCCCAGCTAGCTTACTCCAACATCATGTGGTTGCTGCTGAAAATGTTCCTGAAACCTTGCCATCTGATGTGTACAGCTAGAAATAAATGTTTAAATTACTTTGGGCTACTTCTTTAAGATTATTTCTTTGTTGTCTGCACATTCACATGACTGTATTTAGCGATCCCGCCTGTTACTCACAGTTTGCCTATGGTTGTCCTCTCCTCTTTTGCACCATTTATTGAGGCTGGACTGTGCTCTGTAGCTGCTGGTGTCTCCAAATCCACTTCCACCATGGCTGGTTCAGCCTGTGGCAAAATCCCACTGCAGAGGAAAGGAGAGCTTCATGGTCACTGAGAATATTTTGTGTAAAGGTGTCGTGCATCAAAAATAGGTGTACAACTAAATCCACACTGTGAAGTTGGAGCTATTTATGATATTGAATTATTCTCTTCCCCTCCTATAACCAGTGTTGTTATTTAAAAAAATTAAAGTAGTAATGAAATGGGAGACTAATTTCAGCTTTATATCATCAGCACAGGTCATTTGTACTGCTGATATTTGCAAAATCAGCTGAAATGCGGTAGAAATTTATTTCGGAATTACATATGTCACATTAGCAACACAAAAATTGCTTTTTTGAAAACCAGTGGATTATATTATATTGTACGTATTTATACTAGAGCAGATATATTAAATGATTCTGTATGAGTAACGACATGGGTAGGATAATACTGGGCATTGGGGCCCATAAATAAAATTATCAGTATACATCCCTAGAGTATATGAGTGTTAGATGTGTAATAATATTAATATTGTCAGTGAGTCTACTAGTAGACCTACAGATGGTTTTTAACAATCTGTCATTCTTAAGGAATTTATTTACCATCTTAAATTAGTGCTGCACAATTAATCAAAAATGTTATCCAAATGGCAGTATGGTCAAGTGCAATATCCAAATTGCAGAAGCTGCAGTTCATTTTTTTTATGAAGGTAAATGTGTGACAAACCAGCATTGTAATGAAGTACTGTAGTGCTGCAGAGATGACCTGGCCCACAAATTCTCCAGATATAAGAAAACTTGTTTGTTTGGTACATACCCTAACAAATGTCCCATCATCATGACTGTAATAAATTTTTCAGTGAAATTTAAAATTGTGTTTAAAAAGTTATTATTCCCACTGATCGTGAATCATACCGCAAATCGTAATTTCTGTCAAAATAACTGCAATACATATATTTTTTATCTTAAAACATGAACAAGTTGTACAATTTTAATCAACATTTTGACATTGGAGTAACACATTAGGACTATTAGCTACACTTAAACAATCTGGTGTAGTACTGCAATTACATTCTGCTTTTGAGAAGCATATGTTCAGGTTTTGATTTTGTTTTTTTCAGTGTGTCAGAGAGGTGTTGATTTAATTATATGGTCATTTGTGAAGCTGTAGTTAGTGGTGGATTACATTATAGTGAGGTGATCTGTCCTCATCATGTGTATAAAAATGGAGGTGGACCACACATTGCAAACATATTACATTATAATGCACTTTAAGGAAAGAGGTTACATGATGGATGTTGAACCTTTGTTTGAGTCCTAGCTGAGAGTGAACTTTACGCTCAGTTGCTCACCTCTTGTACAGCTGAAGCTCCTCCTGGGCGACCATGAGCTGAGCCTTCAGCTGGTTCCTCTCCTGCAGGACCTCCTTCAGCTCCTGCATGGTGAAGCGCGGTCTGTTGGGGTCTGTCAGGTCCACCAACAGCTGGTTTGGTCCCACCGTTTGCTTTGATGGCACAGAGGGGGAGAAAAAAATCACTTCTAAACGTCCACTTGTGTCTGACAAGAACTTGTCAACCAGGCGATGTAAGACTCACCGTGCCCTGCCCAGAGGAGCTCTCCTTGATGATCCTGTCCAGCTCACTCTTCAAGTTGTCCCGCTCCATTTTCAGCTCCTCCAGAGACAAGTTGTATTTGTTGACCAACGTCTCGAACATTTCCAGCACGCGGACTATCCTAAACTGTAAATCCGAGACTTCTTCGCCCGTGCTGCTTATTTTCAACAAATCTCGCCCGATTACATACGAAATGTCATACACATCTTCAACCGTGAGCTCAAACGCGTCCTTCTCGAAAGCCAAGGCTGGCGACGACTCTTCAACGAACTCCATGGCGGCGAAACGATAAAAACACCGGAATAAAGCAAACTTTACTCTGCCAGCTACTACCAACAAAACTCTATAAACAGCGCTTTCTTTCTTGTTGTCTTCGCTTCAACACATTTACTGGCAGAAGGTTACTAACTTCCAGAGCAGCAGCACTTCCCCCATCACTCACCCACCAATGACACGACTCGTTGGACAGCAGAGAGGAGGGCAAAGTATCCTAGAGACAGGTGAGTACAAAGATCGTGTACGACTCAAGATGACTCCCTCAACACTCTCGATCGAACTTCGTTTTTCACGTTTAGAGAAAGCAGGTTTTGCACTTGTCAGGATCAGGTGAGAAAGCACGTGCTTTTACGTGTTTACAGACTATTGCTATTCTGAAATGGTCAAAACTTGAACCCACTTTTTCAAAACTCTTCATACAGTCTGCGTCACCGACATGCATCTTGGCCAAACAGTTCATCTCACCTCCAAATCTTACTCAGACCACCAAAACACTTCATACATGTCTCAAAATAAGCTCGACCATAACACTGGCTACAATTCTCACTCAGGAAGGTTGCTCATAACACATGGACTTGAAGTGATGAATGTTTATCTTTGAAGTTTGAATGATTTTTCACATAAATTAATATTTACTTAAAGAATAACATAATTTCTTTATTGACTGTAAATATGTAACAAGAATAAAACAGAAATGCATAAATTAGCTTCAGTATCCTTTACATTTTTCTTTTCTATAGTAATTTAAAAGTTCAAACAAAAAACTGTACCAGTAACACTGGTACTTCAGACACAATGACCACACTGCTTGTAAATATCAACCCCTGAACCAAATCTGCTAAAATGCAAGCTCATTTCCTGCTTTACATTCAGATTGCAGTTCAAAACCATTTTTTTTCAAAACACTCCACACAGTTCTCTATGCAAATTTATGTAAATATTCTGCTAAAATTTTCTATATATTTCTGCTTGGTTACTAAGAAAATGCAGTATATTTGCCATCATTCTGTTTTTGATGTTTTAACAGTTTTGGACAAAATCAAAATTCAAAATGTGCTGCAAATATATAGTGTTATATATAAATATATAGTGTAGTGCAGGTGGTGAAGTATATTTTTTGTTATAACCTATTTTCTATAAGTTTGTATTCATTAGAGTTAAATGGCCCAGGAAAGATTCTTACCTACACAAAATGATGTCTATTTAATACTATTAACTATCAAAACTGGGAAAATTCATTTTAAGGACATGAACATGACCTCTACGACATCTAGCATATTTGATAGTAACTCAACAACAACATTCAAAAGTTGAAAAATAAAACTTTATTACTATTTATTATTCTGAACAAGCATTATTTTACAGATGCAACCCAACCCAGCACATATTGTTTGTTAGGACATGTTTTTACAGTACTCATTGTTGGAATAGGTTTCTTCTGGTATTTTACCAGTATGATTGTACTACTCTAAGTATAAACCACAGAGTGTGGTGCCAGACTGTAGTGGTGCAAGTACACACTAACATCCGCTTTTCATCAATTCAGTGCTGGCACTAAGCACATGATCTTAAACAGTCTCTTACTGGAAAACAGAGGAACATGATCATCCAGCTCATTCACTGCAACTTGAAATAAGACTCACTAACAATACTTTGCCATCAGATACATCTTAACATCACTTAAACACACACAAATGTGCCATTTATGAGTCTTATGGCAGCTGGACACATTATTTAAAGACTGCTGAAGAACTTGAAAGTGCTTGTTAAAACTCTATTCATACTCTCGTACCCTGAGAGGTCATAAATACACATACAAGTGCTCAGGCATTAGCCACATTTACTTTGGTTCATTTAAAGCCTTTCTCAAGTTAGCTAAAATTTTACCAAAATATATTTTAAAAGTTGACACCAGTCATGACAACAGTGGTTCATTCATCACAGTTTAAAGTGTATAAACATCTTACAGATTTAGTTTAAAATGACCAAATAATGAAGCCATTAAACCAATTCCTGTAAACATATCTTTGACAAACTGAGAATTTTAACACAAGGTCATACAGAGGACAGAAGTATTCTGATTGGCAACAACGTGGGGTCATCTGCAATCAAACCGGCTGCCACCATCGGCATAATGGCAGTGAAGATCCTGATGAAAACGGAAACGGTGACAATCAGAATAATGATATGTTTAGAGTTAGAGAACACAACAAGCATCAGAAGTATTATTATCAGTATTATATTGTATGTTGTGACCCTCACCTTTGACATCTCATTTGATACGAAACAAAGCTCTAATTGTTTTAAAGTAACATCAGTTAAGGTTGTCTGATGACGTTTGTAAGAGACATTATGTTGATAAATTACACCAATGGAGTGTCACAGGAGAAATTAACACACGGCAGTGAAGCGCTGGCCCTCTTGACAAGTGCAAAGGTAAACCTTGGTGAATGAAGAAAAGTGTGCGAGAGTCGTGGCAAACTCTTTACTCACAAGCGTCTAATTCCTGATTCAGGCTGATCAGTCGAACTGGAGTATGGCGCAGGAGATGGAGCACAAACAATGGAGCTGACATCCTCAAACTCCTCACTGTGGAATATGGGTGACGCAACGGTTAAATTTGCGCATCAGTTATATGCAATTAAGATCTGTCCAGTCTTAATTTTGGAAAGAAATCGTACCTTTTGTAATATGCCAGTTCTTCCTGTAGCATGAACACTTGGGCCTTGAGTTCATTCCTCTCCTGAAGGACATCTCGCAATTCCTGCAAGGTGAAGCGAGGTTTTTCTGACTCGTCCTCCAGGCTGTCTGCTTCCTCCTCTGTCTCTGTATCAGCTGACACCTTCTGCAGTCAAAACACACATTCAGCATTTCTCCCTGCACAGAATGGCCACACACTGACACTAATAATGCAACGGGTGGCTTTGTTTCGACTACCTAAAATAGTAAAGGTACTCTGTAGAGTTATGGCCACTAGTGATGTTGTAGAGCAATGTTTTGATAAGCAGATCGCTGTACAGAAGGACACACATGCGAGCACACCACAAGGGTGTAAGGGGGGTAACAGCAGAGTGGTGGTGGTTATTCATATCAATAGCTGGCAGAAAATAAGAAGTAAAATGCTGTAAGCTGGTGTAACTAAAGCAGACTTAAAAACAAAACAAACAAAAGCTTTTGCAAATGTGTCACAGGGCAGAAAATGTGTTCAAGACTCACCAGCATGACAGTTATAATGCTTTGTGTTTATTGTAAATAGTCGTATCTCTTTGTGTTTATTATAAATAGTTGTGTCTCTACTATAATCACAGTAAAACTATGCACAGGGGAGGGTTAAGCAGGTGTTACCAGTAACAATGCTGTTTTGTCCTCATCATCGTCACCCTCTTCCTCATAATTTTCTCTGTTTGAAGAGCTCCGGAGAGGGGAAGGACTCTTATCACACTCAAAGCAGTTCGCCAGGAAGTCAGAGTCCCCTCCACACTCCACCCACACTGAATCTGGTTTGATGGAGTTGGATGGTGAGGCGGCGGCTGCTGCTGAAGACTGGATTGGTAAAACAAAACCACTTAGGCACTAGAAAACCTGCCAGATTTTATGAACTATAGAGAAACATAATTTCAACCTAATTATATTCATGGTTTACACCCTATTGAAGATAAGTCCTTTTCCTTACGGTTATCTGTGGTGATGGAGGTGATGACATCCCAGATCTGGCAAGAGAGGTTTCTTCTATGTCAGTGACCTCTCTCTCCAGGTCCCACCCCCGGAGCTCCTTTCTCAGCCTCGTGACCTCCAGCTGCAGAGCCTCCAGCTCCTGCTGCTGTGCCTGGGCTGCAGCTTCCAGCTCAGCCCTCTGCTGGATCAGTGCCTTGCCCTGACCCTCCATCACCCCCATCCTGTGACGAAGGTCCTGGTTAATTTTTATCAGCCGATGCTGCTGCATCTGGAGCTACAGTTGAGTAAAAAGTCATATTATGACTTCACAAAATCTGCTCAAAGGAAGTAAATTGCAAACTAATATAAATAGTTTGTCAGGTGTATGTGCTGTGTATGTTCTAAATCCTCACTGCCTCAACATCCTCGTTTTTCAGTGTCAGCTCGTGGTCTTTAGCCCGGATTTCATCCCTCTGCTTATCCACCAAGTCTTTCAGCTTCTTCATCACCTGACTCTCCTTCTCTGACATTCCTGTGGTATCAGAGAAAAAAACACAGAAAAATGTTCATGCAACATCAATGCAATCTAACAAGAGGCTGCCACACCATTAAACAGAAAAGTGTTTTTTCTATTTTAGTGCGTGTGAAGGTGTGAGTCTTAAGTATTTTCGAAACCACACTTCTTTTTTTTTGATTAATTTCTTAATTTCAAGTTGATTGCCACAGTGTATCAAAATGAAGTAAAACTAATGGCTGACTAAAAGGTAGGAAATCACTCTGAAAAGTTATGGTAATCTTTGGAAATTTGTCATCAGTAATGTAAAATATACACAGTTTCAGTTCAGTTCAAACCACTAGTACTTCAAAACCTGGTCTCTTAAAGACTTACAGAGACGTCTTCGTGGTATATAAGCATCTGTAACACCTTGAATGTATTTTATTTCTAGACAAATAATTTGTCAGTAAGCAGACTAATCATATCATGCAGTACACATTCAATTGGATGTACGTGTTTATAAGCAGTGTATCTGTACTGTTGCCTTGACTGTTAAGTATAGCTGCAGCCACCATGAAAGTCTCACACAAGAGCAAATATTTTGGTCTGCTTCAAAAATAGTCTCCTTTACAAGCCCCTGACTGGCTCTCTTCTTGGCCTCCTTTTTCATGTCAACATAAAAGCATGCAGCATATACTGTGACTACACAGGATAAATATGTGTGACACACAGCAGATGATTGATCAGCGCAACGCAAATAATTCCTGCAATGCAATAAATATTGGCATGGTATCGGATTGGTAAGTCCATATCACCATATAATTTGAACATGAAAATTTCAAATTAAAGCCTCAATGGAGGCAGAGAATTTTTCATTTTTATTATTCCACTAGAAAAGTTGAAAAAAATCTAAGGAGAATAATATGTAAAAAATAATAAATCCTTCCTGTCCCATAAATCAACCTGGGTTGAGAGCTGCAGATAACCCACCCTCCTGTTTCTGCAGGTCTTCCTCTGGTACAGGGGACTCTTTGAGAGAGATGGTGGCTAACAGCCTCTTGTTCTCTGCCTGAAGCTGAGTGATTTGAGAGAGCAGGTCCTGGACTTCTCCTCTCAACACATCCTCCACCATCTCCAACTCCTGAGCATATGAAATAATAAAAAAAGAGTCTGCACAGAGTACTAGGTATTTGTTTGAAAAGAGTTGCTCCATGAACACCAATGAGGGCATGACAAAGTCAACAACACTTAATGGGGCAATGGGGCGAGTTCAAAGGTCAAAATTTCAAAGGGAACGCCCCCTTAAGTCAGAATCCCGACTTCGGAAGTCGGGAGAATCGCACTACCCCGACTTCGTGATCCAAGATGGCTGTCGGGGTATCAACAGTTAGTGAAAGCTCTAGTTTATACTGTTTATTAGCACTTCTGTGTACTTGTGTCTCATATAAATGTTCGTACACAAAGTGCTGTCCAACAGCTGTATGTGGTCGTGTTGCTACAGTGTTTAGTATGAGTAAATACCGCAGAATGCGTTTTTTTAATCAACCGGCGTATCAATAGCTAACCTGGCTAGTTGTAAACAACGGCTGGCTGAGCAAGGTTTTCTGACTTGTTAACTGGAACGCCGTCCACTTGGGTGTGACGTCATTCCCAGCTCCGACCTCCGACTTCCGAGGTAAATGGAACACGCCATTAATACACTATATTAAACTAATGTACCGTAAAACTTCAATTAAAAGCCTAGTCCCAATCAGAAGCCTGTCCCTTTTACTGGCCTGGTGTAGCTACATGTTTTGACTAAAAAAAGGCAGGTCTCAATTAAAAGCCTGGTCTGGTTTTTATAGAAGTTCTCTGCATGCATAAAGCCCACGGGGTTGCCTGCTTGAGCTAAGCTGCTTAGATCACACATACAAATATAAATGTTTAAACTTTAGTCAATATGGACATCATTAGATCGTAGGATTCTCCACAATATAATGTTTAATTCATTTTGTGGAAACAATGTATTATTCATTCAAATTTACCAGCTTGGTAAAGACATTAAAGGCCTGCCCATATAAAAACTCCTGCCCCAAATATAGGCAGTGTAAGTTTCGTGATTTAAGTAAATAAAACCCAGGCTATTAATTGATGTTTTACGGTAATTATAGTATACTATACTATAATTATAATATATAATTAACTATACTAAGTATTAAAAATAGCGCTAAATTGAGTTATTGATAAGTCAGTAATTGCCAGAAAAGTACTCAATGGTAGTTAATTGTTCAGCAATTTAAATAAAATATTTTTCTAGTTTAGGCATTTCTGCTTTTTTCTGTTTCATCATAATTAACTGATTAACGTTACCTTTAGGTTTTTCCACTGTTGGTCTGACAAAAAGAGCACTTTTGCTAATGTCAAAACATAAACAACATGTAGGTCACACCACACATGCACAGTGGCAGACAGACAGGTAGACAAAGGGAGCACAACCAGGTAACCACACAAGTAGACAGACAGATAATAAAGAGACAGGCAGTTAGGTTGACATGAACACACACAGACCTTCTGGTGCTTTCTCTCCTGCTTGTATCTGTCGCTCCGCTCCTGCCGCAGCCTATCCAGCTCCCTCCGCATCTCCTCGGCCTCCTGTCCGGCGGCTCCGCGGCTCACCAGCGCCTCCAGCAGCTCCAGGACCCGCACCACTTTGGGCACCACCCCGACCAGAGACTCGCACCCAAACCTGTCGATGATCCGCTCAAACTCCTGTCCGAGCACCGCCGCTATGTCGTACACATCCACAACGGTCAGCTCCGCCGCGGGTCTGTCCAGCGCTGACATGACGCAGGTTTCCATGTCTGTCCTGTCTTTTATTTTCACCTCTGACATTCAACATATCTCTATTTCCTCCGACACCCTGAGTAGACTCACATTTGCTGTGGAGAAGCTTGCGTGCGTGAACATGGACTGAACTTGTTTCAGTTTGTTGACAGTTTAAACTCCCGACGCAGTTTTATTTTTCATGCTGCCTTCAAAGCCCTCGTGAAAACTCGTACATGTTACTGTCAACGGTCATACATATCACCCTAGCGCATGTTCAAGTCAGTAACTGCTTCTCAAAGTCACAGAAGCGTCACGAACTTTATAAAGCAACTAGTGTATACTGTAAATAAGAAAGCTTCGTTTGGGGTGGCTGCTGCCTAGTGTTTGATTCAGATAAGCTAAACGACGTACCAGTTAAAAAGACATACGGCAAAGACACCGGCTGATGGTTGCACAGCAGCGCTCAATGTTGTCGTAGAGACAAATAGTCAGAATTTATTAACAACCATAGACTGTATATAAAAAGTTAACAACACAAATGTTGACTGTAAGTTGAATAAATCCTCATATTTACAGTCGCTCCTGAAGGCAGCAGCCCTCCCTCCACGTTGATTCAAAGTCCTACTGCGCATGTCATGATATTACTAGTTCATTACCATCTATGCCCATCATTAAGCTTTTAAAATATCTCACCGCTTGGCACTTGAGGTACGTGCGGCCTATAATAATAAATAAAAATAATAATCTTTAGACAAATGTTATTAAAATATTATTAATGTCTTAAACGGCAAATTAATTTATTGGTAGGAATATAAAACCAAGAGAATATTTCACTTAACTAATTTTTAGCAACTAATACAACCTTACATCTAGTATTGCATAGTAATTTAATAGAAATAAATCAGTTTTAGTTATCAGCTGTTAATACAGTTGACTATGGTTAATCCTACAAGCTTGACAAAATAGTTTTGTTTAACCTCAATAGTATATAACCTATTCAAGACTGTTGGGGGAAAAAAAAAAACATTAAATTATTTCAATTTCTTCTTTAATGTGTCATTGTTTATAAACTATTTGAGCAAATTATACCTAAAAAAGCTTCAGAACAAAAAGTAGTAACACAATGGGACATTAAATCAAACATTTATTGTTCATTTGTTTGACATTTACACTTCTTACAAGGAGAAACCACCATTATCTTTACTAAAATATATTAATAGATCTGAGTGTATAAAGACATTTCATACAGAGGAAAGAACAGAACATAAAAAGATGAATTTTAAGACCCTGTAAGCATTTGATGATCAAGGACGCCTACATCCAGTATTTGTGTGCAAGCCTATCTGTATTCTTTAACATAATATCTAGGTTCTCCTCTAACAAAAAGGGACATTCATGTGTGTAGATATAAACTATACTTGATGTGATGTTGCACACTCATATACAGACTGTATGTCTTTACAGGTATTATTCAATGCATTAGTACAGTACATTTCAAGGCCTCTAAGACAATCGTGTACTGTTGAGAAAGAAATGCTGTTTTTCACATCTAAGGAACAATGTCCATCATGAAGGCAAAGCCAGAGGTATCTAAAACTTTTTCTGCAACATGTGATTCCCCACTTTCTTTTGCAGTGTGCTATTTACAACATAAATAGCATATAGTGTACATTTTAAAAAATGTGATGTGCTCTGGAATGAACGTCCAAAATATCGTGCAAAAAAGTTGTCCAAAGATTGATCAAAATTAACTATTGACATACAAGTTACACTGTTGATTATGTTGTGATTATCACCAAGTTTTTATTCTAAAAGCAGCAGTAATGCTTGATCACCTACAATTTTAGTGATGCAGAAAAAAATACTTTCACACAGCCTAAAAGTATACCATTAACCTTTTTTTGTTCTTGATGCCAAATACTAAAATAAAAGGGTTCCGTCTTGATGGCATACATATGTATCTTTAAAAAAAAAGAAAGGCAGTTATTAAGACAGCATATCCCTTACAGGCATCAAGGGTAAAAAAAAAGAAAAAGAGAGAAAGAAACAAATCAGGCTTCTGGTCCATTTTGGCTAAAAACAAAAGTGGACAGGAAAACAGTGAGAAGCAGGACAGGGCAGGGGATTGTCAGCATGCAACTTAAAGGAACCATATGTTAACCAAAAGGCGATAATTCTCTGGTCAATCCAACCATCTATTAGTGGACCCTTTTCCTCTTCTGCTCAGGCATTACTTAAACTGCAACATACAGACAAAAAGAGACCGATAAAGAAAAGATTTACCAACCAGTCAAATCTTATTTTGTCATATTCAACATATAGCCATTTCCTCACAGCCCTTACCGTGGTTTTGGTTGGTATGTTGGGTTTCTGGGCCAAAGCAGGTTTCTTCATGAGAGCAGGCTTGGTGGGTTTTGGCGACATTATGGCAGGATGGGCGGGCGAGGAGGTCTCACCGTTCCCCTCAGAAACCTGCTCTAGAGGAACTCCGGCCAACTCGTAGTGCTTCTTCCTCAGCTCGCCCAAACGCAGACGCTCACTTTCCAAGTGACTTTCTAATTCCAGCACCTTCACCTGCGGGGCGGGAAACAAACAGTTTGTTATCTTTGGTAGATTTGCTATATTTAGTTCAACTTAACTTCCACAATGTCAAATCAGTTGCATGTCAAGCTCATTAATGTGAAAATATGCAAAAATGCATTATTCTGATCTCATTAACAAATATATCACAGAAATGTGACATGACCCGTGTTTTCAATGTCCTTACATAGCCTTACATTTGAGGAGTGTAACATCAAAAGTATCAAAAGAAAGGTACAATCACTCTCAACGCCTTACGGTGCCATGACCATGACTTACCTGTGACTCCATTTCTTCTTTTCTCAACTTGATGAGGGACATCCCAGAGAAGTCCATGGTATCTGCGTAGTGTTTGGATAAAACAGTTATTAGAGATCAGAGTATTCGGTGATCTAGTACGCAGATCACATTGTACTCACCTTTTTCCTCCAGGTGCTCCTGGCCAGTCCTTGTTGAGGCCACCACATTAGCTGCCATTTCATTCACACGGCGAGAAGCCTGCTGAAGAACTGGCAGCTTCTTACTGTTGCGGTCTGCCTTAACCTGAGTGCAGAGGAGAGCGTGAGGAGTCCAGATGACACAGTTTTACACACCAAACCAAAAGACTCATTCACATAACCCATTACACAGTCAATGTGCTACTAAGTGTATTAAAAAAGGAGAGAGTTGCATTAGCAAAATAAATTGCTTGATAATTAAATGTGATAATAGCTAATTTGCTCTCATGTGACGACACATCAAACTCCCACCTGAGAAAAGTGGAGAATATTGTTGTGTTATTGTCACACTTCCAAAACAATGATAATAAAATGTAGTACATTTTAGTAAAGCAGTAATGGCAAAGGTTTTTGTTGTTGTATTTTTCTCGTAAATTACCTTTGAGGCAGCAACCAGCTGTGCTGTGCTAGCAGCGATCTCATGGGAGCAGACAATCAACTCTTCGTATTTGCCGGTGTGCAGCACCACCTTATCAGCAGACTCCCTGTGAGGAAGCACATAAAGTTATACCACCACTTCAATCCACCTAACTAGAAGGGGTACAGTTCACTTCAGGTCAATGATAAATCATCATTAGGTCTGTTTTGTATCATGAGTATAATTGCAGTTTGACCATCAGCATAACAGCATCCTCTCCTAGTATATAAACATCCTTTCCAGTCAGAATTAGCTCATAATATGCAACATTTCTGGGTCCCCTGAATTATTTCCCCAAATGATTTAAGGGGCCCAGAAACAAGCCATTGATATTTATTGTGCTTCAGCTGTTAAGTTATTGTCAGGCAAAACAACATTTCTAGCAAAGTCCCTAGTTCTAGCAGCTGGAATAGTTTTACAATCTGAACTCATGTCACAAGTATTGACTCTTGTTTTTGATATTCGTTGAGAAGCCACATCCTGTATAGACCATTTTTGTCTCACAATTTGTTTGGACAGTAGTGACTACATGAAATATATTTAATAGTATGGGAATATAAGCAGAATAATTCTGGTCCTGTCTAACTTACACCATCTCTGTGGCTCCCCATCCCACAGCCTTGGCAGCAGAGATGAGTCCCTCGGTCCAGCGAGAGTTTCTGGCGTAGAACTCCTTAATGGTGGCTGCGCCCTTAACAAGTAAAAACATAAGTCCTGTTAGTTGTTTTTCCTGAATGGAACAGAGCATCTCCCATTTTGTTCTCAGAAAGAAAAGCTGTTCAACTCAAACTAAACAGAGCTGCCAGTTTTGAGATTCAAAATTAGAACAGTGTGACTCACCCTCCCACCCTCGACAATCTCCTTTTGCAAGTCTGTGGATGCTATGATCAACATGCGGATGGCCTGCAGCAGAGTGGATGATAACCGAAGAGAGCCAAGAAATGTGTAATAAAAATGTTCATTAGGACATTCATTAAAAATAGAATATATGTAGGTAGACTATGGCAAAACACTACATTAGTGGAAACCTGTCAAACAACAGTACCTTCATCAGGTCTGTGCAGCTGAAGAGGATTCTGTAAAAGAGTGAAATAGAGAGTTAAAACAGAATTTACAGGTTGTGGCCTTTCAACATTTACTGAACAACGACAGGAAAGAAAAAGGTAACAGAAAGCATGAAGACGCATTTCAAGAATTTGAATTATTGGTCGAGGGATTTCAAAATCTGAAAGACTGTGACTGTACCATCACCAGTCAGATTTGAATTCAACCTAAACAAATGATGCATCTTGTTACAAGTTGGTGTTTAAATAGTTTATATAGGTAAAGTCCCAAAAATGAACAAACCTTTCATTGACCTCCAGTTTAACTCCTGAAGTGTCCTTTCGTGCCTGATTCATCATTTCCTAAAAAGCAGAATCACACATGACATTTCTCAGTCCAGTATTACAGGTACATTTATTATGGATAATATTAATCCACCGTAAATTAATATTTACACTACTTACATCAATCCTGCGGACTGCCTCCTCAATAGCCGCTGATGTTGCAGCCATTTCCTTTTCAACCAGATCTCCTAGCTCATCCTGACGAACGTCCATGCTTTTTGGCCGCAGCTCCTGCATATAACAAGAGGAAAAATGATTAGTCACGACAAAGACACAAGTTTACAAGATTGGAAAGGACTTAAAACATCCAGAGTGAAAACGGAATGTTAACGTTAACAACTCTAGATGAAGAAACAACATTTGATATCCAAACAAAATCATACAATATAAATATAATTACAGATATTTTATTGCCAAATCGAAACACTGCATAAGAACACTGCTTGCATTTAAACCCTTCATAATTCAGAAGGTGGCTGGATGTGCTTCCTATGGATTTCTTCTTTTTGTAGAGGGAAGCTAAAGCAGTTCATGTATCAGTAATACAACACCCACTGACACAGAGTCAAACTATATTTGAAATTATATTTCAGCAATTTATTTTTGGCTTCCTTAGAAGGTGGTTCAATTGAGAGTTCATCTCCGCTTTAAATTAATGTGAGACCAACTTGTCACCTGTGGGTGTTGGATTACTGATGGATGTTTCTCTGACTGTCCCAGAAACAAGTAGTAAACCTACATAAGGTGTCTGCACACTGTACAGACTCTGTGGTGATGCTCAATAAAAGAGGAAGAGCTCTGCATATCTGGTAGAGATATTTATCACAGCTGGTTAGTAGAGTAGGGTGACAGATGTTGCCCACAGTAGAGTAGATGAAGATTATTATTCACAATCATATTTTTGTTTCATATTAATTGTCTGCAGTAGCAGTGTCTGCAAGTGGACTGTCCAAAAACTGTATTCATTTAGAATAGATTAGATTCAACTTTATTGAATTACTTGAATAACTCATTGCGAGTATGGGTACAGAGCTAATGAAATGCAGTCTAATGTACAAACTAACTGTTATTCATCTCTCATATTACGAACAGGGGGCTCCTTATCTTAGCATAAGTTGAGTCCCTGGTTTCAGAGTCCATTTAATGAAAAACAAACAGACATTTTCTTTTAGTGTTTCTCACCTGGCCCAAGTGCAGGATCTTTTGAATGACTATGCGAATGTGGGCTGGGTCTGCCCTCTGTAGGGTGGTCTTGGACTTCAGGTCCTTGAAGAACTGCAGACTCTGAGTGGCACAGCCTCTGCAGTTCTCCGTCAGTCCTGCGGGGTTTAAAAGGGCAGTGATCAACTATCAGCCAGAATGCTGCATTCTTTTTACAGTGACATTTAAAACTGACTTTTCAAATATTGCTTGAAGCATTTGAAGTTTGAAATCAAAACTGAAAACATCAATTTATATCACTGAGATGTGGCTTTACATGTGGATGTATGGCCTGGATAACACATGCTAAAATAACTACAAGTATAACTGGTGTAATGCCAAGGAAGTAATCTGAGATATTCCTTACGATCTGCATGGTCAGTGGGTGCCATGTGTGCTGTGGCGCTGCCGTTGATGATTGTATCAGCAGCCAAGTGGGAGAACTGGGTCACAGCCCTCAGCAGCCCTCCAGCATCTGGTTACAAGAGCATACAGCAAGTATGCCACATTAACAAACATAAAACAACCACAAACTGTCATGAGGTCAGCAGGATCGTGTTAAATCAGAAGTAGAGCAAACTTACCCCCCATGTTACTCAGATAATCTGTATGGCCCTTTTTCACTTTGTCCAAGGAGCCCAGTGTGGCCTCCGCCCTACTTATGAGGTAATCTGTGTTTGGAGGACAAACAAAGGAATGAAAAAAAAGCAGAGTTTTTTTTAGAATAGACAATATATAGTATATAGTCTTTGTAACACTCCAATTTGCTTTTTTACATATTTCATTCTCACACATACTGTTAATCTGTTTAATTTATGTCTGTCGTACAATAACAGTAGGTTTCTGACCTGGAGAGCTGGTGCAGCGTACGTGGAGGGGATCATCTAGCTTAGCAACAGCATCTTGGATGATGTTCTCAGCTTCTGTGACGGTACCCAGCAGCAGAGCAAACTGCTCCTCCAGAAGCTTCTGCTTCAGCTGCTCCTCCAGACTTGTCTACGTGCACGCACACACAAATACACATTCAAAAGAACATGCATACGTGTCTGGTTTAAGACTTGTTGATGGCAAGGCAATTATACAGACATACATAAAGTAGATTGTTGATTTTTGTATTATCACATGCGACCTATCCATGGTCAGCAAAAACTGTGCTCCAAGCCTTTTCCCTTTCTTCTAATCATTATAGTAGAAGCAGATGGTAGCATGTATCATCAGTAAGGTCGGACTCCATTATTTGTCACTAAAATATCTTAAAAACTGTATTGTTAGAGTAACTATTAGAATATTGCTATTCATTTAAACATAGCAATTGTAAATAGTCTTGGGATATACCCAGTAAAAGTAAAAAGTATTTTGCAGATTTGTGCATTATTGTAATGTCATAACTTTAATCATGAGCCTACATTTTTTCCTCAAGGAGACAGACTTCAAATACAGCTCAGCACAACCAAATGTATTGAGTTGCGACTGTTCACACTGCTGAGCTCGGCTAGACTGTCCTGACTGACCTTCTCCTGCAGTTTGCCCTGCAGCTCTCCCAGCTCCCTGCTGTTCCTCTCTCGCTCCTGCTGAAGTGAGGACTGCTGCAGCTGCGCAGTCTGCCGCAGAGATGACAGCTCCGCCTCCTTCTCGCTCACAGATCGCATCAGACGCTCCTTCTCTGCCTGCAGAGCTGTCATTGAGCTGTTCACTTGTGCCGACGTCTGGCAAAGAGAGAGAGAGCGATGAACAAAGCCAGAAGACGCAGATGGCTGTGAGAGTCGGAAGGAAAGTCCATCCGGAAATGTGTGAAATGCCTCTAGCCTCCGAACACAGAACTGATGACAACTCTGGTGATGTACTGAATAATGAATGATGGTGAATTAGCTAAAACATCATCAAGGTCATAACATTACAGGTGCACACTCACCTTCTCGCTGCTCTGCAGAGTCGCCTTGATGCGCATCACTTCTGCCATCTTCTCCTCCAGCTCTCTCTTCAGCTTCTCCATTTCAAACTTCTGCTCTTCCAGCTACAGTGACAACAAAACAGCATTTTAAACATACACCTACACCGCACTGTTACTCCTCCATGTTCTATTCAAAGGAAAATACCACGACCTTCATGTCAGCGTCCTGTTTTATTCGATCAACTTCAAACGACAGCTGCTGTTTGGTCCTCTCCACCTCTTCCTGGGTCTGCTGTGTTGCAGACAGCATCTTCACAGTGTCTGCACTCTGTCAGCACATTAACGCATTTAGTGTTACCATACACAGCCAGTTGCTGACATCTACTTTAAAACAAACATCTCTGGGTTGATCTGCAGTCTGTTTGTACCTTCCGAAGTAGTTCAGCATGGCTGGCCACCAGCTCTGTGTGCTTCTCTTTCAGCTTATTGTACCGCTGCTCAGTGGCCTGCGCTCTTTCTGCACAGCGGAGAGAGAGAAGACCTCGTTATCATATGCACTTGACCACATTTTGTCCATGTAAGTGAGAGTGTGTGTTCACTGCATGTCTTACTATCTGCTTCGATGAAGGTGGTCTGTAAGCTCTCATGTTCTGCATTTCGCCGACGTGTAGCCTCCAGCTCCATGCGCAGTTGTTCATTTTCTACAAGAGCATGTTGCTTCTGTGCACGCTGTTCTTCTAGTTCTGCCTCCAAACTGTTGATTTGGGACTTCAGCTGTGTGATGTAGCGTTGAGCCTTCAGGACAGGAAAAGACAGATCTGCATTTCAGAAATAATCTACCAGCGTCAGAGCAAAGTTTGTTCAATCTTCAACATAACAATCTTGAAATTCTCACTTCACAAGATTTATTTATTTTTTCAAACCCCACCCAACCCTGGCCAAATGTTATCTCCCAATCTTTTTGCTTTATATCCGTTTTTGTAACAACAGAAAAACACAACAAACATAGCAGAAAAGGTTGCAAGACAGAATTGTTCCCGTAACGTAAAAATCTCAACTGGACACCCTTGTCTCCGTCAGAGGCTACTTGCCACATTCCACATGTCAGCATAATTTGCATCCACCCAACACATGACCCAGATTCCTTTGCACATAGATAATGACGACCTCACACCTCTATGTACTCACGAACTTCAGACAAAAAAGCCTGAAACCTAACCAGCAGATGATTCAGTCCTGGCAGTCCTTACTTCTGCTTTGACTCTCTCCAGCTCTGCTCTCAACAACTCCAGGTCCCGCTTCAGGCTCTCAATCTGAAGATCCCTGTCAGACAGAAAACACACAGTCATAGTGGGCTGGCACAGACGGCAAGCTGAAACCAGATAGTCTTATTGATAATCACAGGTTACTGTGAAAACACCATGGCTCACCTGTCATCGAAGCCTCCATTCGGAGGTCCAAAAGTCTGATCAAAAATGTCTGGTTTCTGAGAAAGTGTAAAATAATACATTTTAAAAAGCTTACACAACATCATGGTACTAATGTATGAGTACTTATGAGCGAGTGTACCCAGTCTACTGCATACACGCATGCATCTGTGACTTATGTGCCGTACCTGTGCCTGTACGCTGGATGTTGACATGTCGCTGACCTCAATGAGGGGCTCAGGGTCGTCGTCATCGTCGTCTTGTTGCTCCGGTTCTTCCTCATCGGGTATTACCACCACTGGCTTCACGTGCTTGGCCAGTGAGGCTGCATGCAGAAAGTTAGGAGGGGACTGACAAGGAGACAGGCAAAAGGCATGTATTTCGTTAAACCTAAAACAGTATGGCATCATGTTCAGGTGAAATAGATACAAATAATAAAAAAAAGATTATTTTTGGTCTTCATTTCATTAGCTGTCTATGTACGTAGCTAACAGTAGCAGCATTTAGTTTATGGTGAAGTCTTTGACATGCAAGATGAAGGCTGTGACCCTCTGCGCTCTTACATCGGGCAGTTTGGGGATCTGGATCAGTCTCTTGAAGTACATCATGTCTCTTGCTTTATTGAAGAAGGTCTTTAGGCTGTGGGAAAAAAAACTTATAGTTGGCTTTCATATATTTAATCACCATTGGCAGGTATGGCAAACTGTAATTGCACTAAAAAGATACATGAAGGATTAGGTAACATAGCTACTACATAACCTGTGATACATTTTAGAAGAGTTAATCTAATGACACCATCTCTCCCAACCCTGTACACTCATCTCTGAACTCAGAATTAAAGATATAAATATGTCTGTGAACATGACTGACTCGCCACAAAGGGTGGGGCATGGGATGCAGTGATTTGCATTGGTTCAGAGTGCTGTGGTGAACAATGAGTGAGACAGGATTATGTTGTACACTTTATACGTAAAAACAAAACTGTTCTTTCCTTTTTGATGCAGTCACTCATAGCCTATGGCTGTGGACGACCTACCTGTGGAACTGGTCATGGAAACGTTCACGATGTCCTTGTAAGGTGTCAGCAGGGAGACCTGAAATCCACATGGGACAAAGTTTTTATTATTATTAGGCAATGCTTTGAGACACAAATAACCTCAAAGCCATAGCTTGAATAAAATAAAGATAGTAAATGGTGATAATTCATGTCGAACATTTAACAAATGTATCCCAGAATTTATAGGCTAAGAGGGTATGCTAAATGGCATTTTCTGGATAACTGTTCTTACAGGCATGCAGCTTGAATAGCAGCTTGACGGTAAAGTGGTACAGGTGACTACAGTCCTGGATAACTTGGATGAGCGGAGACAGCCGACACTGGCCTGACGTGAGAGTGGAGATGGCGATGGATGTGTTGAGCTGTCGGAGCACTGCGAGAGAAATCAGAGACATGAACATAAAGTATCCCTGAGGGTAAATTTGCCTTGCCTATGTCTAGTTCTCATCGGATAATTGATTAATGCCTATTGTGGTGCAAACATGGGCTGTATTTTTCCCCATTATGTAAATCATCCTGATGAAGGCTTGGGGCCAATAGTGTTGGCTGAATAAAGTGCTTCCAATGTCTTCCAGTGAGTTAGTTAGTGTTGCAGAGTTGGTTTTCACATTTGCTTCTCTTGTTACTTGAGCACCTCATCAAAGTGGGCCTTGGGGGAGTTCCACGGGGTCACCAGCAAAAAGAGGAAGAGATCATTTTCATTATTATTCCCTCCATAAATAACACAATGACAGTGACTACTTTCTGTAGTAAAACATCTAAAAAGCACAAATGCAATCAGATGGGGGACCCTGGGACAAAGTCCTATCAAATAGGAGTCTGTGGTCTACTTTGTGTCAGTTCAGGGGTCATTGATGTGAAAAAGTTTGAACCACTGACCTAGCTGCCCGGTGAGGTAGCAACAGTGCATACTTTTTGCAACATGCAAAAATCGTAATGAGATTTTGTGCCAATGACTCCAAAACAAAGTGGTCAGACTGAGAACGCATGCAAGTATATTTACAGAGTTCAAGTACACTTGTTTCACAGTACAGCTGCAATATTTGTTTATGGTGGTGAGACCTGATCCTGGGTGGAGGCCCAGGAGGATGCAGAGCGCAGGCCTGGGGGGAGCATACCAGTTAAACTGGAGGAAATCAACTTAATGTCCCCTAATTACAGGAATTTCCTCATCAAACAAATCTACGCAAATCAGGAGAACATGACTTCATACTAGAGATTGAAATCACTTTTTTTTTTTTTTTTTAAACAGATTAGAGTCTATGTGAAAACAGGTAGGACAAGAGTTGCTCACAATAACCCTTCCTTTAAATGGTTCTTGGCTTTTGTACGTAAATAGATAATGTCAGCAGGCGATAGGCCTCTACCGTAGCTCAAATTTCTCTTCCTTAGACGAGCAGGATGGGGGGGAAGGTGGGAGGAGTTTTTTGTTTTTTTTCACCTGTCTCGGCCAGCCTCAGCTCTGTATCCAAGTAATCAAACACCTCCACTGTGAGCTGGAACCTGCAGGAGAGAATGTGATACCTTTATCAGACAGAAAAGAGCCCACACTCAGAAACAATGATAATCCTGTGAAATCAAACGAGCATAAGGACTAGTCTGTTTTTTTTTGTTTTTTTTTTTTACACTTGTTTCAGTGGCAAATGATTGGGATTTAAAGCTGAAAAGATACATACAAAAGTGACTTTCCACAATATTTGGAAACTCACACATTATTAACGTCGGTTCCTGCAGTGCGCTCCAGGACTTCATCTGTGACCTCCAGGTTCGGTGGGATATCTGAGTGCTGCAGAGGAACATTTTTGGAGGTTCAGTGACTATTCCCATTCACAGAATGTACTCCTAACATTTTTCTATATCACCCATGATAGACATCTTGGTAACATACATGGTGTGACATATGACAGCGGATGCTCTTACCTTTACATGAAACTCCATTTTTGTGCATAGCAGCTTGGAATATAGACCCACCAGCTGTCCGTATCTGTCATGGAGGTTGGCCTGGAAATCGCAGTAGCAGACAGGCACGAATTAGGCACAAATAAACAGAATAAGAATAGTTGTTGCTTACTGGAAAGATATTTTTACAGTCTTCACAGACATAAAAAAAAGATGCAAAGACTCACCCATAGATGCCCGATTTCAACTAGAGAACTGTGATGTCTCATGCAATCTTGTAGAACCTGTGAAGGGGACAGCTTGAAATACAACTCTAGTAACACTCAGTCAACTCCTATTAAATGCACATTCACTTGTATGTTACAAACATTATAGTCTATTTCTGAGAAAGAGGTCTGATTTTATTTTCCCACAGCATTTAAAAAAAAGAAAAAAGAAAAGCAGCTTTGGTGTGTCTTAAAATCAGTGTCAATCACAAAATCAGAAGGGCTATTAAATTTAAATAAATGAGGTGTTTGTCATTAGGACAAATCCTGAATATTAATTTTAAAAGTTAAATGATTATTGATAGATTGTATTACCAGACAGAATAGAACAAAGAAGAAAGACAATATTCCAATAAATATACAAGTGAAAGCCAATTTTAAGTCTTAAGGGGGTGGCAGTGGGCAGTGGATAAGACACATGCCTTTGGTGTGAAAGACCTGGGTTCAATTCCTACTGTGACACATCCCCCAATGTGTCTCTGAGCAAGACACTTAACCCCTAGTTGCTCCAGAGGCGTGCAACCTCTGACATGAATAGCAACTGTAAATCGCTTTGGATAAAAGCGTTTATGCCTTAATAATTTCTCCCCAGCGTCATGTTGAACTTGTGATGCTGTAACCACCTGGTCTTTTATCACTCAAAAACTCCACTCTTAACTTCTCCCTCGTGTCATAGATAATAATAGTCGTTAAGAGAAGGGTACTTTGTTTCTTACATTGCGGTGTCCGTCCCGCAGGACTTTGTGCAGTACGTGGCAGAACTTCCAGCTCAGGATGGAGCTGCTGGCCAAAGGGAAGCCCAGAGCGTAGGACCAGAAGGTGAAGGCTCCCTTCTCCCTGTGAGTCCCCAGGATGATCCCTGTTATAGGGTTGTTAAGGAAGCACACGCTATCTCATGACTGGCTACTCCACGTACAACATTTCCTACACAATGTCACAATGAAATAATAGCTAGGTTTCCACGTAATTATATATGCCCATTTAAGAATATTCCAGCTAATGTACAAGTTTTCTTTTGCATCGCTCTATCTATATTCCATTACTTTATCCTCCTTAGAAACATAATTGTTAATGGTTACCCTTAATGTGTACTTGAACACTTAAAATAATAATATTTAAAAACAAAAACATCACAGATTTGAGCATTTCCGTGCCTTTGTCCTACACATCCAATAAAACTGTTGTTTTCTTTCAGTAGTATCCCATTGTTTTACACTCCTGAATTATGACTGCTGTACGATCCCAACTCAATATTCTGGTTAAACAGGAAACACACCAAATTGCAACATAATTCATGCTAATTCATTCGTGATTTAAATTAATTAAATCAAATATTTATTGACAATATATTGAACGTTCGTTATATTGTTATTGAGGAGAATTACATTGCGATAATTATCATTATGGTTTTATTACCCAGCCCTAATGTCAACTGTGCTGAAATCTTTCTATGAAGTTAAACAATGGCTAAAATATCAATTTATTCTATATGAAAAGAGATGCACTAATAGTTTATTAATGCCTTACATATATACCCCCTTACAAGTTGCGAAGTAAAGGCAGTCCCAGTACGTATCTAAACAGAACAGAAACATTCTACCGATTTTAGTTTGGAAACTGGATTGTTTTTAAAAAGGATACGTCGTACATGTTTCTCCTTCACAGGCGTCTCAGCGGATGTGATGGCTTTGCTGATGCTGTTAAGCTGGGAGGAGAGGAGAGAATTAATCATAGATATTGTACAGCTTGCTTTTCCACCCACACAACCATCAGTTACAATAGACTTGCCCACAAATACATAAGTCACGAGAAGTTAAATAAAGACCAGGAGTCAAATAAATGATAACAGGCTGCACTGCAATAGCCTGAATGAATCAGAGAAACAATGACTCTGCACTATGTACACACAGCATTGTACAGAAGGACTTTCAGCTCTCACCTTATGGTTAGCCTGATTTAAATTCACCAAAAACAGTCAGTGATTCAGGATGAACTAGCAGCTACAATTCTTGCCAATTTTAATGGTTTGATCCTAAGCTTGATCAGACTACAGTAAAAGAAGACCACAGGGGGAAAAACAAAGAAAAAAAAAATTAAATAAAAGGTGTGAGCACCTAGCTCAGTTCTCAGTGTTTTTTTTGTGATTTTGATTACACAATACCTCACATGCATTCCCTCTGTTTCTTTGCTGGTGCTATAACACTAACATCTTGATCAAGATATGTATTAAACCTTGTTTGTTTATCTAGGTTGCTGCAAAACTATCTTTGTGTCATCTGTATGAAACAGCTTGATAATACTGTGTGGTATTTAGCTTTGTGTCTCATCATCTATGGGAGCTCAGGGCAAAGAAGGGCAAACCCTGCATGTAAAGATAACATCTTCCAGTCACCAGAACCACAGAAGTCGCTCTGCAGCCTGTCGAGCGGGTAAAACAGGTGTTGCAGGAAGGGAGACAAAGAGAAATACACAGTCTGGATTTCCACACCGTTACCCATGGACATTCACTAATTTCAATCAACCTCAGCTACAGTACACCACATGATAACTGCCTGGAGTGGTCATGTTACTTTATTTAAAGTCTGAAAACAAAGACTGTCCAGCCAGTTTCATGGCACATCTTTACTCACAAGAATGTATTTTCACAGTATCTTGATACTGAAAAAAGCATGGAATCAATGGGGGCTTACAGCAGCAAAAGAGATTTGCAAAGAGAAAACATTAACAAGATGTAGACAAAATTTTATGCAAGCCAAAAATGGAAAACGTTCTGCACAGTGGGCTGTATGATGTGGAGGGAGTTCCATTTGAACTGTGTTTCCATAATTACCTTTGAAAATAGTAAGTTGTTTAAATATACATGAAAACAATCTATCCTCCTTCCGGACTTTTAAATAAAATGTTAATTATCTACTAAAATTCACGTTGCTATTTGAGCCTGATTGCAAGGCAGGGGAATGTAGAACTATCCCTGATACAATGAAACATGCCATCCCTTTTGGGATCCTAAAAGAGAGATTTGAATCACTGACCAACACATAACAATTACATAATGATCAAAGACTAGACTGAAGAAAACAAACATGGCTAGACTGGCACAATTATGCTGAACTACCGTGACACCACCCACAGCTAAATCGGGCTTCAAAACTGTGTGATGTGCCCCGCCTTAAAGGTGGGGTAAGCGATTCTGGAGAAATCCAACACCAGAGCGAACAATGACACAGCAACTAACAAAACTAATGTTAGCTAGGTTGTGGGTTAGCAAACTGTTGCTGCAGTTGCAGTCGTGAAGCGAACACGCAGAGAGGACAAGACGGTCCCAGAGCCAGCACACCAGCTCCAGTCAGCGATATTCACAACTCTCCTGCTACCATAGCTAACAGCACAACAGCAGCATGTCTTGGCAATCTAGAAAGTTAGCTGAATTTAATTAATCAATAGTCAAATTTAGAAACCCCTTGAGATCTCGTTTTGTGGTGAATGTCCATGGACAAGTAATTTAATGTTACATAACACACAAATCACGCCTGGAATAGTGTTGAATAGTGTTGTGGGGCTCGGTTCACTTGTTTCTCATTATTGTAAATGGTATGTGTTTGTATAGCGTATTTCTAGTCACCAGAGAAGCTCCATGACCTGGCTGGTTTCGTCTTTCTAGTCACTAGCACTCAAATCGCATTACACATTCACCCCATTCACACACATTCATACACAGATGAGCAGAGAGGCTAAGGTGCCAACTAACTGAGACTGACTGGTAGGGACCAGTCAGTCTGAACTGACGAAGTACCTTGGATGAGGGACGAAACGTCTTCCAGTATCTTCAACCAAGTCCAGTTGCCCTCGACTTTAACCTAGGTTGGATTATTTTATAACTATCCCAAAATGATTATCTGTGATTACTTTAATATTTAGGGACCTTTCCAAAATATTAGTATGAAATATTAATGAAAATGAAATAATTCCAAAAGAGTGCAAACTAAGACAGTAATGTAATACGAAAGCATATCTACTCGGGGTGTCATGAGTCTTTAAATCCACAATTCGATTTGACTTTTGAATTTAAGGTCACGATTTGAGTCAAACTTTTTTTTTTCCTGCATCTGCTAGAGTTAATAAAGCGTAAACTCTCTAGAATCAAAATTGTGACACCCCTAATATGTACTTGTTTGTTTTGTTCCCTGGGTCCATTTAACACCTCTGCTGGAGCCCAGACTATCTGTATTATGCTTGCAAGCCAGCTACACCATCACAGCATTACATAAGAGACTAATCCAACAATTTCAGCCCCTCTTTCATAACAGCCTTTCCCAAAGTATCTTTCTGTACAAAAAGGCTCCTTAAACTTGAATGTGTAACCATAATGTACAGAAGTTGCACATACTCGTAAATGACAGCAAAAGACGATTTCGTTTCACCTAGGGCTTTAACAAAGGATTATTTTCAATGACAATTAGTCGATAATTTTCTAAATGAATCAATTAGTTGTTTGGTCTATAAAATGTCAAAATGGTGATGGATATTGATTAGTGTTTCCCAAAGATATTCAGTTTATTGATAAAGAAACCAGAACATTTTAGAAGCT
>NC_060170.1:22421937-22462889 GCF_021292245.1 Micropterus dolomieu | reverse complement strand
ACAACTCTCCTGCTACCATAGCTAACAGCACAACAGCAGCATGTCTTGGCAATCTAGAAAGTTAGCTGAATTTAATTAATCAATAGTCAAATTTAGAATAAACCCCCTGAGATCTCGTTTTGTGGTGAATGTCCATGGACAAGTAATTTAATGTTACATAACACACAAATCACGCCTGGAATAGTGTTGAATAGTGTTGTGGGACTCTGTTCACTTGTTTCTCATTATTGTAAATGGTATGTGTTTGTATAGCGTATTTCTAGTCACCAGAGAAGCTCCATGACCTGGCTGGTTTCGTCTTTCTAGTCACTAGCACTCAAATCGCATTACACATTCACCCCATTCACACACAGATGAGCAGAGAGGCTAAGGTGCCAACTAACTGCCCCAGAAATGGAAATTAACTAATTTATAGACATTCACACACACCGATGGAACAGCCGTCAGGAGCAATTTGGTTCAGTGTATTGCCTAAGGACACTTCGACATGCAGATTCGGGGATCGAACCACGACCTTCTGATTAGTGGACAACTGCTAGGAGCTCCACGGAGAGCTCAGATCCAGGGCTGTGTAAAAACACCGGATTTTTTTTTCAGTGCATACAAGCTGAACGGACAGCCAGCGTACCATCAGTAGATATTTGCTAAATTTTGAAAAGTCAATTATATAATATTGGATTATAATCGCACTGCCAACCTTTAAGTCACAAGTCAGCGCTAGCACCTAATCCACACTTGGCTCACTCTACAATCTTGACCTTTCCAAAATATTAGTATGAAATATTAATGAAAATGAAATAATTCCAAAAGAGTGCAAACTAAGACAGTAATGTAATACGAAAGCATATCTACTCGGGGTGTCATGAGTCTTTAAATCCACAATTCGATTTGACTTTTGAATTTAAGGTCACGATTTGAGTCAAACTTTTTTTTTTCCTGCATCTGCTAGAGTTAATAAAGCGTAAACTCTCTAGAATCAAAATTGTGACACCCCTAATATGTACTTGTTTGTTTTGTTCCCTGGGTCCATTTAACACCTCTGCTGGAGCCCAGACTATCTGTATTATGCTTGCAAGCCAGCTACACCATCACAGCATTACATAAGAGACTAATCCAACAATTTCAGCCCCTCTTTCATAACAGCCTTTCCCAAAGTATCTTTCTGTACAAAAAGGCTCCTTAAACTTGAATGTGTAACCATAATGTACAGAAGTTGCACATACTCGTAAATGACAGCAAAAGACGATTTCGTTTCACCTAGGGCTTTAACAAAGGATTATTTTCAATGACAATTAGTCGATAATTTTCTAAATGAATCAATTAGTTGTTTGGTCTATAAAATGTCAAAATGGTGATGGATATTGATTAGTGTTTCCCAAAGATATTCAGTTTATTGATAAAGAAACCAGAACATTTTAGAAGCTGGAAACAGAGAATTTTGACTTTTTCCTTGTTAAAAAATTACTCAAACTGATTAATCTGCAATTTAATAGTTAATTTAATAGTTGACAACTGCTCGATTAATCGTTGCAGCTCTAATCTTACCCTCAAGCACAGACTTAGACATCCATGTCACATCTTTGTTTGAAACATCACATATCAGTGGCAGAGGCCCTATAAAAGCCTCTTTAATACATTACAAAACCTGGCAGTCGCCACCCCACACATACAACCACCAAAACATACATGGCCACGCAACAAAGCACAGAGGGGTCACTGTGGCGTTCAGAGTGAGAGAGGGGTGTGCTAGTTAATAGGAGACCCCAGCCTGCTTCTGACGCAAATGAACTGCCAGTCCCTCGTTTACACAGGGCAAGTGCAGTGGGCTAGCACGGAGGCCCACCTGACAATGAGGGGTTTGTTTGGGGAGGAAGGCCGACAGCTGGGGTAGAAGATTGGCTTGGATGGGGGCCGCGCTCTGGCACACAGAGCCTGGCAGTGAGGCCTCAACAGATGGCCACTGAGCAGCGAGGCTGCAGGGAGACTCTCGTAGCACATTCAGAATGGCTGTCAGTCAGAGAGCAGCGAGAGAGCGAGGAAAGGGAAAGAAAGGAGAGCGACATCGAATGCAGGAGGTGGAGGGTGACCAAATACTACAGTTTACTGTCACAATAAGCACATGATCACCAGCTGTATTGCAGCTTTTTGGGGGGCAAAACAGCTGATTTCACTCATTGCAGCACTCTAGTGTACATACCCTTACATGCCCTTGTTCCTTGTTCAAGGCTACTAGAAAAGTACTGGGCACTGCATGAGGATCAAACTACAGTAACAACCCTTTGATTACTTGAAAGGCTGCAACTAACGATCAATGTAATAATAAATTAATCAGCAAGTTATTTTCCTACTTTAACTACTATTATTTTACTGTAATTGTAGAAAAACAAACTTGAGAAAACGCCTTGCTTGTACAGCTCTGCTACGACACATGACTCAGCATCTCACTATCAAGCCTCTGCACAGGTCACACACACTAACACACAGAGACACCATTTCCTTAATGCCAGGTAAGTCAGATGAAATCCAAACTTTTTACTAATAGAGCAGTTCAGTCCAAGCCCTCCAGACATTGCCAACACCATCAACTGTGCGGCCGCCTGACGAGTTAGTGCTGCATCTGGTACAAGCGTCAGTAAATCCCATGAGTGGCAGAGAGGAGAAGTGAGAGGGAGGGAAAGCCTGGACTAATCCCTGAAGTCTGCCATAAGGTCTATTGCCAGCTAGCATTACTGTAGCCATACATTTGCTACACAGACTACACCCTCCACGATGCATTCATACTTTCAGTCTCGAGGTCGTCTCTGCTTACCTTATCATCCCTGCTTTTCAGCAGCGTGTCTATGTGCTTGGACATCCTGGTGTGGCACAGTGTGTGAAATTAATGTGGTCAAGGCATCAACGCTACACCTGAGCTGCTTCTCACTGGACATAATGCACATAGGCAAGAGCACTTATCGCAGGTCCTTATCAGCTTAATTCAACAGACTGCTGCTGGGAGGATCTGGCTACCAAGGTCACACACAGAGCTGTTAGTCAAGGCTAGCTACATGCAAGAATGCTAACAATCAGGAAAAAGCAGTGACAGAGTGTGTCACAGAGGCAACAAAGGAAATGCAAAGTGAAGAGTACATCCTTTACACCATTTTCAGTGAACACCTGCAGATTTATGAAAGGCTTTCCCCTCACTTTTCACAACTTTTTCCAATTGAGTATTCTTTCACAGATCAAATGGTTTTACAAGGTTATTTTGATATTTTCCATTAACTTCTCATGGTGTTGCTCCGCTCCTATAGCTTCTTCGTACCTTTTCTGATTAAACCAGCACGGTCTCTCCCACATCAGCACAGGCAATAATCCTAACACACAAGCCCACACTGGACATCTGGTCTTCTCCTGCTTTTCTAACAGAAAAAGACACTGCACATGTACACTGTAAACACAACACAAAGGAAACACCTTTAAAAATATATTAAAACTGATACATTAAAATATGCCCAGAACCCAGGTGTTCATTTGATGCTCCGAAAAGTTGTACTCTCTCTTAATGCTAAAAATGTGCCATGAAAGTAAGAATGTACATCATCTCTATCACCAAAGTTCATCAGATTAAAATAAGGACACAGCTGAATATTTAGTTACCATGATGACTAATTGAACCACAGTCAAATATGTCAACAGCTATAGTACAAACAGCTAGTGGACTACTGAATGCCTGCACAGATAGGTCATGTCTCACTTTTATGTCTAATTAAATTATTAATACTGCATCCACTAAAATATTCAACAAAAGACAAACTGTTCTTTAGCAGCCAGATTGTTCACGTTGGTCAGTAAGCTTGTGATTCACATGATGTTCATGACTGTGAGTAGCTGTTTAACACAATGTAAAAGTAAGAGCACAAAACATACGCACAATAGCATAGATACAGTGTTAACATTGTGACTTTAGGACTGAAAATACTAGTACATCTTGGGCACCATGAGTACATGTTTTGTAAATGATGCATGATTTAATCACAACCTGACCTGCAGATTACTTTGCACGGAAACACTATGATAGAAAATGGTTGAATGGTGAAGCTTGAATCCCCTTTTGTTTGTTTACAAACGCCGACATAAGACCTCACTACAAAAACAGGAACTTCAACATCAGACTGTTTTTTTTTTCCCATGTGAAACGATCATTGCCAGAGTGCTTTTAATTCTCTCTCTACTCCCACTCAGTAGCTGTGTGTACTCCCATCCCCCTTTCCTCTCTCATGGGCGCTTGCTCAGGCAACAGGAAAGCAAACACTACACACTCGCACAAACACACAGGACGCTGTGTGAGACATTTCACCTTGGCACTGAGGTCAACATAAAGAGGTGAGAACGCAGGAGAGAGTGGAGTGAGAGTGAAGGGCAGCAGAGGAGTTTCAGTCGGTATCCTGGATGATCAGCAATAGTGAGGAACTCCACAACAAGGGAAGCTCAATCTAATCTCTGGAATATGAACAGGTTACAATTTTTTTTTAAAAACACACATTTAACCAATAGCTCCAAAGTTTGCCATTTTTGCTTAGTCAGCACATACTGCAATGAGCTGAGTCTCCACATCCACTCAACTACCTGTAATGAAATACCAATTAGGGAGGCAGTCAATAGCCATAAAATAAAAATTTCTGCCAACATGTTTAAGTATCAGCCAATCAGGAGTCAGGATTGTTCCTCAACCTGCCCACTTGATTTGCATGTTTCCCAGTGGATCCACCCAGCTGAGCAAATGTGACTTGCTCACCCTGGCTGCAAACTGAACCCGCCAGTCAGTCATATTAACTAGTTAATCTAACTAGTTCCACCCTGTGCTGAATATGCCGCAAGTTTTAAACAACACTTTGACTCCTGTCTTTTACACAAACAAGTTGAACATTTGTTGCACAGCATGGGACTCAATGTGCCTACTTGCTCCAATCAACAAATATGCTGCAATATTAAACAAGTTAACATGCAGCAGGAAGGGCTTTTAAAAAAAAAATCTTTGATCATGATTATTGTATAATTTATTTCAGCTGTGTTGGGAGGTGGACAGGGCAGGGGTTTAAACACTTCCTTTCCTTGTGCTTCAAAAGCAAATTAAACACTGACAGAGGAAAATACACCCAATGTAGGGAAACCTCAGCCCATTTGTGATAACACAAAACTGAAAGTGCGGCAAGCCTGAACTCTCAAGCAGCTGTGTGACAGTTTGTTTAGTTACTCAACCTCGCGTGAGTCTCATGTTTCCAAGTCAGAATCGGGTGTGTGCTTCACTTGACAGTGCAGCTCCATGACCTGGCTGGTTTCGTCTTCAACAAATGTAAGCATTTATTCAACTATACTGTCTACATTAAAGTATCTCACTCGTGTATGATGAAGAGCTTGGTTTCACTTAGTTGGCCGATGACTGCAGGGAGTTAACAGCCAGAAACCACAAAGCACCTGTTGTTGTGTGACGACTAAGACAAACCTCATTCCTTCCAGCGCACACATTCAAAAGAAACTGACTCTAGTTACTCCACAAAAGTTAATCTGTCAGTTAAAGCGCTTTTCCCTGTTTCTTAAGTGTTATATCCAACGATATGGCTGCTAAAAACAGAGGAAGATATGTCTTTAAGGAATGAAAGGTGGACAAACAGGAAGGACTAGATCAGCAGGACTACAATGGACAGACTTCAGAGAGGAATGAATGGTGACTAAACAGTGCACTGGATCACTTACTACATTACTTATATGGTCAAATCTCTCAGAATTACCATTTTAGTTGATGGTGGTCTCTGAGAAAGCTCATGCCTTTTGTTCCAATGTGGCTCATTTTCTGCTTTAAGTTCAAATTCTTAATGTGGAAGTTCCAGATATTGAACACATTCTGGGATTGTACACTTAAAAAAAAACAACAAACACACAGAGGGCATGTGCAGCCTCGTGCTATAACGTTTGCAGGCTTTAATTGAAAAATACAGAGACATTTCATTCAGATGTTAAACGTTCAATTACCGAATCAATTTGGGAATGTGGCCTTTGCAGTAGGCTACACTATGACCAACACCACCACACATACATACATCCCTATGGTCACCCATTAAGCCACAGTAGGCCATGTTTCTCATCTCACAGTGAACATTAACCCTCTGAGTCCCACTGTATTATATCTGTACCTGCTGCTTGTCAAAATGCTCCCTCTCCGCTCCGAGGTTGGCCTCAATCCGCCTGCTTTTCACCCGTGTGGGAACCCGTTTCATGCTGTTCATCCTGTAGTTGACAGTTAGCTTAAGGTTTCAGCACGAAAACAATGAACACCTTCTCCCTTGAAAACAAATCAGTAACAATATGCTAAATTAAAAAAAACGTCCATGCGAGAGCAAATATCAGAGGTGTCTTCTTCTCTCAGGACTCCAGTCTCTCTGTGCACGAGCAAAGCACATCTCCGAGCTGTGGCTTCACTACTGGTGATGTACCGCGGCTGAAGGAGGAAGAGCAAATGCGAGCGAGAGTGTGGTTGCTTCGCATTACGTGGACAGATCCTCCCCCAAGGTGAAGGAAATCATCACCGTGTCCTCTGCTCCCGCCGACATCCTCCCACACGCATGTCAGTTTTTTCCAGCTGCACTTGTCACAGCGCAGGCACGTTAAGTGTTTTAAATAAGCCTTCGCCTCCTTTTTGTACTGTGTATTTCGTCTTTTTTTTTTTTTGGTACGCTCTCTTGTCTGTCTGGCGCAGTTTTTGTCAGTGACGTCACTCCAATGAAACTTAAACCCGCTAGGATTATTTAAGATTTTTCGTTTTTCATGATTCTCTTTTAATCCCGAGATTGCATCTGCTTTTTTGCAATAACAGTCAAGCAGTGATAACATAACCCATACAGGAAATGGAGGTCAGATTAAAATCACAGGATGTGCCTACATTTGGTAGACTGGCTGTGACACATGGAAACAATCAAGCATCATATTATTCAACATATCTAATGCAAACAGTGGTTTGTCATTAAAGAAACCTTGTAGCCCCAAGAATGAATGCAAACAAAGCTGCTCCCTTAAATTGAAATTTACAATGTTCAAAAGGCCATTATAGTCTTTAAGCATAACTCAGTGACTTTGGGTGTGACAGAAACAGGAGAAGGAAAGCTGATGAAAGGAACTCAGTGTGTGAAAATGGTAAAATAACGATAAGGCTTTTACAAATCTATGATGTTTTCTCCCCATTAGTCACTACAAACCCCAATGTCCTGCATACATGTATGGTACATGATCTTTCTCATGTTGAGTTGCAATTGCTTTATTAGTCTCAAAAAGTCAGTGATAGATCGGCCATTCTGCTTCTGTTTATTTAAATCTCCTCTGTTTGGGTTTAGTAAAGGACATCAACAAATGATATTGGATTTTCCCTAAATTCACTTTATTTATTGCCCCTTAAATCCTTCTTAAATGGATTATGGGTTTTTACCTTGAGGCGCTATGTCTCATGCTTTGCCCAACTCTGCATGGCTGACAAACCTATGACCTGAGGTATGTGGAATATCCTGTTTTGTTTGTCACAATCCCTGCTTCCTTCATATTTTATCATTTCACAGCTTCAGCCAAAACATTCAGGAACAATTAAAACAAGCGAGACACAAAGTTAAAGTCATACACCCGAAAAGTGGACAATATTGTTTGTCCACAGCAACTGTTTGACAGCAGACTGGAATTAGAAATCTAAACTTCAGTTGTTTCTCATGTACATTTCAGTCCTCATCAAGGTTGTAAGACTGGAACTTCATGTTCGTTGTGCCGGGTGGAGTACTGACCATGATGTTTTGTTCCTAAGTATGCAGGTGAAGGAAACTCAAGGGTGGATGGGACAACAGGAGAATAGAACAAAAGGACATGTTTGCCAAACTGGCCTTTTCACATTTTTCTGCACTTCAAGCAGCACACACAGTCTCAACCAGTCTGTGAACTGGAAAGGCCCAACTCACATCCATGGATAAATTACTGAGTGACAGCACTGACATGTGAAAAGGTAGTGACTGTTAAGTCATGTGAGGATACCTGAGTGCACGCTTGTGTAGATCTATGGAAAAGAATCAAAAAACAGGGATGTACATTTTTTTCCTCATAGTTGCTTATGTATGTCGGTCTTTATCTGTTGTAACATTTTTTTTATTGTTTTATGGCTTTAAGCCTTATGAATCATTTTTATATGAGATGGCGCTCCACAAATTATTCATTCATTAAATGCTTAGCAATAGTCACTCCTACAGCCTGTCATATTCACTCACCCTCCTGCTTCTAAGCACATGTTGCAGTGTGTCTGTGTTTATTTTTAACATTAAGAGATAAAGATTTGCTATGTGGCTGTCTATGACCTGTTTTGCTTAAAACACTGAGCTACCACGCCACAACTTCCCTTATGGTCACTTTAAGAGGAATGACCACTCAAAACCTTCCCAGGCAAGCAAATGCAGCATTTTCCAAAGTCATCCACTAGATGGCAGCAGAGGTTCACTAACTGAGTGTGAGCTTATCCTACACCAGGGGTTTTCAAAGTCTGAGGCTGCGGTCGAAAAGTCAAAAAAATCTCCTTTCCTAACCTCCTTTCCTTGATCTCGATGGAAAACGTCATGAGGTCAAGGAAAGATGTGAAGGAGAATCCATAAGGAATTAGGAAAAGAGGACCGCGGGGCTGCTCTTTTCTAAGCAACGTAATTATGCGACAGCGGATGTTACTGACGTGGCTTGCCGTGATAAAACTACAATATTCCGAAGATGGACTACAAAAAGCGCATCTTTGACACTGCGCCCCATGTTGTAATGCAGGCCATCTAAAGGTGGACAACACGGTGGAATATATTACTTAATAACCAAGATAGCAAAAAGGCAGATAAGGTAGCCTACCAGTCACTAAATAATGGACAGGGTTGTCACATTGAGAATGCTTGCTCACACTCACCCTCCTGCCCAGCCATAGGCATATTTATCAACATGAATCCCAATTGTATGTAAATACAGTGTTTCCCACTGAATGACAGCGTAACTGTGCCGAGAGAGAGAGAGAGAGAGAGAGAGAGAGAGAGGGAGCGACTTGGCGAGAGAGAGTGAGAGAATATATGAGCTGTGCAGCATCTGTCATCAAACGCGATTTTACCCATTTTAAATAGTAACAAAATCAATGGAAAATCAGCCTTGATAATGTGGCAGGACGACACAAATAAATCAATGTGTGGGAAACGCCTACTGTAGAGGTTATCCAGCTTGATCTTTGCCTTTATTAAGGCGAGGGTGTCAGCATCTGTGAATGAAGTGAGGCTACACGCTGCAACATTATCCTCACTTTGATCACGTTACAAGACTAGTAACAGCTCGCATGGGTCTCAGTTATTGTTAACAGTTTAAGATATATGCATATTAGCAAGTTATGGCATAAGAGAGAAAAGGCTTAATAGCCAATGGCAACCTACATGGTGATCAACGTCCTTTATCCGTCATGGTTGGTGATTTATTTTATTTGAATGTAGAAAACACTTAACGGCTTATTTCAACAACCCGAAACATAAAACGGTGTTGAAACAGTATTAGATTACAAAAAAGTCAAAAGAAAACAAACCTAAACAACGAAGTAATTGTGAGCCTTATTAAAGCATCATAATGTATGTCTGTATTGCAAGGATCTTGCTAAATGTGGTTGATTGATTTTATCGTTTGAGTTTGAGAACGTGTGCCGCTTTAAATGTTGCCGCGCAAGGAATTGTGGGACGGCATTCTCTCCTTTCCTTTCGTAAAGGATGGTCCGGTGTAGCCTATGCTAAAGGAGATATGAAAGGAAACATTGAGGCACCTTTCCTCAGCTTTTAGAGAATTCAAACAGCTCTTATCATGGCTGCCACTGAAATACTTCCGGTTCACTTCACTCAGTTAGGAACCTTCCTGAGCAAAAAAGACTTTTCGAACGCAGCCTCAGGCTGCGGGCCTCCTCTCAGACCCCCCCCCCAATACATTTTTACTTTGCTTGGTAAGTTTTGCTAAATTCTTGGATGCCTATGGAATCATAATTATATTATTTGATCCTATAGACACTCAACATTTGAGCCAAAATGGCCTAATATTGCTATTTGACATAACTTATGACTACACCAAATAGTTTTAAAAAAGGTCTGTCATTTATTAGTTTCTGACTCTGAAGGGGGGAAAAAGTTCCCAAAAACTACTGTATCTCTGAATTCTCACACATGCAAGCTATTCTATGTGATCTCCTTTTGATAACTAATGCAATAAGTAATGTAATATTGTTTCACTCCATACACTGAGCCTCCCCTGAAACTGTTTGGAGCCCCCCTGGGGAGGCCCGCCTCACACTTTGAAAACTCCTATCCTAAACCATCCTTCTCATCCCCCTCATCTACCTGTCCTCATCTTCACCCACGACCGGAACAAACAACAATTATAAACTTCATATACATAAATGTGCATCTTTCCCAACATCCACACATACACACTTTCACAGAAACTCATTCAAATACATACACAGACATTCATGCACCAACAGGAACATGTGTACACAACACATTCATAAATGTAGCATCTATAGCCTTTCACTAAAGCTGACACACACACACACTCTGATCTTCCTCTTTGGGAGGCTGTGAATGACGTAATTCAGTGAAATACTCATGCCTCTCACATAAGGCTAACCACACATCTGAAGCACGTGTGCTTTTGCTATCTGAGAGATTAGTTTGTGCAGAATTTGAATGTCTTTGTGTGAACATAGCCTAGCCTTATATTCAGACTGAATTGCCATTTTGCTTTGCTGAATAAATGTGCAATGTGCGTGTCAATTCTGAAGTCAGGAAGTGGGCTACATTTACAGTGGACAGCTATTGGCCATTACAATACAAAACCTATCTGTACAAATGATGTCATATTTCTCAGATTCCTTCACTTTATTTGGTTCTGGGTGGATTGTAGACTTTTAATTGTAAATAATAACCACAGCATCAAATCAATAAACACACACTTGATTTAAAAAAACAACACAAAAAACAGAGACATTTAATTGATTTAATCCCTTTATTAAGTTCCTTGTAGGCTAGATGGAGCACATTGGTGAACTGGGACCCTAAGGTCTCTCCACAGATTGTCAGCCAGGGTATGATTTTTGACTCTGGCGGAGTCAATCAGTGACATTAAGAGACGTGTCCCAAAAGCTTTGCTTTTGTGTTTAACATTGCTGTGCTGTGACCTTCACCCCGGCCTGAAGTCATGCATAGTGTAGGTCAGGTTTTTGTCCAGCCCCCAATGGCTTGCTTTATTGCTTTCTCAATCCTGAACATTCTCCCTACCTTTTTTCCCTGCAATGCATCATCACAGCATGATGCTCACCATCACCCCTGCCATGCTTCACTGTAAGTACACATGAGGAGTGGTGTCTGGTTTTTTTTTTTGTTTGTTTTTACATTTGAAGCTCTTGGTGTGCAACAATGAGTTCAACTTGTCTGGCCACAGAATCCTTTTCTCACATCCTAAAAGTGGCATGAAACATCATTGTGGTGTTCTGTGGCTTAGTGCAGCTGCAGACATTTCTCACGTTTCTCACTGTTTGAATGGCTGGTGGGGTTTCTGACAAAGACCTTTCTTTGTTGACTAAAACAGACCTCAATATAAATAAATGCACAAAATAAATGTATGCATTTCAAATGATTCTATAACAGCAAAATGTAGGAAAAGTGAAGAGGCTAAAAGTCTTCACACTTTCCAGTTCATAATTTAACACATGCAGCCAAGAATAAGAGTTTCTCAGAAGAGTTACAAATGGCTATAAGTGAAACAAAAGTACATTCAATTAAATATGCAGTAACAGGGGTGTTAGTTCTGTAAAACAGGCCCTGTTTAGAGGTAAATTCTGTTTCTTGAAATGAGGAAGCTTTCTTCATGCAACCAGGTTGACTTCCAGGCAAGGTCCCCCACTTGGATAATTACATACGTTATTTGAGTGGATTGTTTTTAACTGAATATTAATGCAATAATATAATGAAATTATTAGTGGTTGTTATATGTATAACGGTGAATGAGGTTCCACATGCATGGGTATTGTGAACAGATCATGTTCATTAGCTGTTGTCCCCTCTGATTAATTGTTATAGCTTTCTAGAGAAATCTAGAAAGCTTGGGTAATAGAGATATCTAAGTTTGTGTGTTCATGTGAAAAGCAGAACCCTCTGGCTTCCTGTCAATGCCAAAACCACAAACACTTTTTTGTTTAGACGTTTCCCTTTAAAGAACGCAGACAGTCCTCCTGGGGTTGTTTCTATCTGCAGCCGGCAAGACAGCACGTAACTCAACATGAAATGCAATTTCACTGGGACTGTGCTGACCAATGTGCTCCCTCCACTGTTGGTAATACAGTTTATTTTGGGACTCCTTGGAAATGGTTTGGCTCTCTGGGTCTTCTGCTTCCACCTGAAGCCCTGGAAGAGCAGCACGGTGTTGCTCTTCAACCTGGCGATGGCTGATTTCCTGCTCAACATTGCCTTGCCTTTCCGTGCCAGCTACTACATCTCTGAGATCCACTGGATGTTTGGTGGCACTATCTGCAACATCTGCCTCTTCATGTTGGCAATGAACCGCAGCGGAAGCACACTCTTCTTGATGGCTATCGCTGTGGATAGGTACATGCGTGTTGTGCATCCCCATCATCCCATCAACTCTCTGAGTGTCTCTAAAGCCATGTGCGGAGCACTCGCACTCTGGTTGATCACCATCTCAATGACAGCTCAAGTCTTCACTTTGAAACACATCAATACAACCTACTGTGAGAGCTTCATGGTTGAGACTGAAAATAATGTGACCTGGCATAAGTTTGTGTTTCTCTTTTCCTTCTTGATGCCTCTGCTTGTGATTCTCTACTGCACAGTGAACATTATTTGCCACCTGAGAGGGAGACAGTTGGCCCAGCATGCTAAGATTAAGAAGGCTCTGTGCTTCATTATAGTGGTGGCGGTGGTCTTCATTATTTGCTTCCTCCCGAGCAACATTATGCTGCTGCTGATATGGATCAAGACCCTCCAGCTTCGCACCCTCCAAAAAACTCAAATCTGCCCGGCCCTGGATGACCTGACCGTCGCATTTTACATCACCATTAGCCTGACCTATCTCAACACCGCATTGGATCCTGTGGTCTACTACTTCTCCAGCTCTACCTTCAAGAACATCTGCAGGAAAGCTCTTCATCTGTCCTATGCAGACGCTGCTGAAAGTACAGAGAAGAAAACTCGAGAAACAGGCTCCCAGTCGCTCAGCCAGCTGTGATCACAAAGCCAAAAAGCAAAGAGATAATTGAGATGGGTGCAACATTTTGATTAAAAGTGACACGATTCTCCCAAAGATGTCACGTAAGTGCTAGAGCCAGCAAGATGTTTTTTTCCCCTTCTCTTATACATTAAGTTATCTAGCAGATATTGGCTGCACTTTAAAAAGGTTTTGCTCTTGCACAATATATGCAATGTTATTTTTATATAACGGCCTGCACTTTTCTAAATATTTCTTTTGCACAACATAAGCTATTTTAAGCAATTTATGTACAAAATATTTTGTCCAAACTTCACCTCAACTCTTTAAAATGTTTCTTCATACCTCATATGAACAAAATCAATTTTCATAATTATGAGAAAACTGTACCATAATAATGGAAAAACATATAACCGTTATAAGAATGTCACGTGAAGTCGCACAGCTTTTACATATCAGGTGATCTATGATCATAATGATATATTCATATTCATCAGATGTGAAGGTAATTATTTTCGTTTTAATTAAAATGCTTTTTCTTTGGTCAATGCAGTGTCCTCCCTGTAGAAGCAAGTAATAAAGATTTTTATCCTCATCATAGAGATGTGGCGTGTTTTTTACTGGATAATTTAATTTTACTCATAGTTAACACAGAGTGCATGCAGGCTCTTACATATAGAAGTCACTACAATAATTTAGTACCATAAATCAAATAAATCAAGGATTTATATTTAAATACTTGAATCTTGCTATAACTGCATGACAGAAATGGCATAATATCATATAACACAAGCACATTACATTAAAATGTGCAGTAGTCTGGTCAAAATGGCCATATCCAATATAGAAATACACAATATATATTATAAAATTTGGACGCTTGCTTGTTTGTTACATGTGGCCTTTTTAATAAATAGTTTCTAGTTGTCCTTTGTAGAGGACAACCACTCGCTTGATTATTAGCGAAATCTTCACTGAAGGGGAAAAAGTCATTACACTAAATACTAATTTGATTCACATGAATGAGTGAACAGCACAGCACACAACTGTGTGACTACAACATTTAACACTAAAACTTTAACACCTGCTGTTTGGCAGCAGATGACCACTTTTACACAGCTAATACCTCTATGTCTAAGTATAGATAGTAAAAATGTGTTGGTTTCCCTGAAATATGGTTCATACAACAAACACCTCCTCCCACATCCCACATGTTTCTCAAAAAGCCACCAAATCAGACGGCTACCAAAGAGTTATTTCCTGGACCTACAAGTAAATTCAATTCACTGAAATGCATGTAATAACCTCATAAATAATAATTTGATACAGAAATACTTGAATCATAAACCTATGATGCACATTTAGGCAATACAATTAATATAGAAAACTATCGGCAGATAGTTAAAACGTAAGTCTCTACATATGCCATAATAAGGTACATTTTGCATAGATAAAAACTAATTTGTTTGATATTCCACTCAATCTATATACAGCATACTGACACTACATGGCTTACAAAACCATCAATGTGGTTAATTTATGCTGACCTCAAAGTAATATTTGGCATCACTCAGTAACACACAAGAAATATGTGGCAATATTTATACAGAAGCTACCCTGATACTGAGTAATCCATGCACTTCTGACCACACAGCTTCCCGTGTTTCAGTTTTCATTCTTTGAATTTTTTTATTCAAGTGAATTTGAAAGGGAGATCTTCATTGCATCTACTATTCAAGGCAGCCCAGTGAGGTTTAGTCCTTCCTCTGCCTGTGAATCAAACGGGAAGCATCTTCTCGATGTGCAATGCGTGTGGTTCACCCACTACCACATAAAGTACTCTTTTGCATCTGTGTGTCCTCACTAATATTTCTACCAAATATAGGTGGACACTTTAAACAAACCAAGTTTGAGTTTCACCCCCATACTCCTCTGTAGGTAGGAATCAAGCCAGTCAGAGGGGACACTTTATATAAAGTTCAGTTCAGTTGGGGCCTCAGTTTGGGTGCCTACTTCCTTACAGAAATACCATGTGGGTATTTGTATGACTGAGTAAAGGAAACTTTTGCATTAGACTAATGCCAAAAAGTACTTAGTTGTTACTAAATATGGACAGAGGACATATTGTATGAAGAAAGACTCTTGCAGTGAGTGAGAATCTAATTTGGGTCTTCCACACCAAGGGCAGTAGTGTTAACCACTGGATCAAACCCTATACATACACTAACTCGCACATACGTACTTAACCACGCGCATATACACATCCTCATCTTACACATACATACTTACCCATGACAATATGTATGTATGTATGTATGTATGTATGTTCAAGTCAAAGTCAAGTCTCAAGTCTCTGAGCAAGAGTCCAAGTCAAGTCTCAAGTCACTCCTGGTTATAATGAATGTTGTATCACCTACTACATTCAATCCAAGCTGCTTATAAAACTGCATAGCTATAAGGAATACTGCAACTGTAACCTGTTTTTTAATTACAGAGCACAACCATGTAATGTGCAATGCAGTTAATGACAGCTTATTAACTACTGTAAGTCAACACACCACACAGACTCTCAAACCCAGTGTAACATCAACTATTGTTAAATAAAACTGTAACATTACATGATCAACAATAAATCTGTAGTGAACCAACAGTGTGGATTTGTGCATTTTATATCAAATAAATTTGGACTACTCCAAATTCTTTCTCTCTCCCTGGGAGAAAGAAAAGGAGGGGTTGAGATATCAAGTCAACAGACAGCTGAAGAGACCCCAAAGGAAAAGGTGAAAGGTTTGCTTTCCCTAAGTGCTGTTTCTGGGCAGTCTGATCGTAAAACTGGCCACAAAACTGACCGCAACGAGATAACGCTCAGTGCCTGACTGTTAAAATGACAAAGGAACACTGACCTTCCTTTGTTTAATTACCTCACATCAAAGGATATTCTCCTCTTCACGCCCAGGTGTGAGGAGCTCCAGGACAACAGGAGGACTGCCCTGAAATCCTTTGTGTAATCAAAAGAGTACTCTCCTCAAAACTCAAAGCATTACCTTAATTAAATAATCTTTTAGTTACTTGATTACATTTGCCTCGATTTGAGTAGTTATGTTACCATGTTGGTGTATTTGTTGTTGAAAATAATCTAAATAAGTTAATTATGCAGTGTTTTAATTTTCAGCAAGAATCCCTGACATTTATTCATTCTATGTTGTAATCAATGCTTTGTTCACAATACTTCCTTTAGAAATGATGATAAAGAAATGGCATCCTATACCCGATTAATTTTCCAGCTAGAATTTAATAATAAAATAACTAAATTGACTAAATAACTAAAGCTCCTGAGCAGAAGATTGTTTTAGGGTGAAACAAAGCTATTGTCATGTAACCAGAGCTCCCCCAAGTGGACAAAATAAGTATTACAGGCCATCGTCTGACGCACCCAGCGTGCCCCCTCTCCCGGCAACGCCCTAAGAACTTCGACCCGCCGCAGCAAAGGCTTGTTCGTTTTCAAGCCGCACACGCGAAGTGCCACGACCTCAGTTTTCCTAACGTTTAACAGCAACTTTACTTGCGTTTTATTTTCTTTGGTTTTGTTTTGTTAAAAGTTATCAGTCCGTTAAGTTACACTAGTTTAATTCAAGAATGACCAAGTTCTTTTTAAGCTTTATCCGTCGAGCTAACTTCCACTGATCCCTCCTCAGACCCAGTCACGTGGGTCCGCCAGCAGTTACATAAACATAAGTAGTCATGCTACAAATCTGTAACCTGTTTTTCACAGAGCACAACCATGTAGCCTAATGTACAATGCGTCTAAAACTAACGAGAGCTTATACTGAACTAACTGCTGTAAGTCAACACACACCCCAGACTGTCAAACCAGTGTAACGTTAACTAAATAAAACTGTAACATTACATGATCACCAATAAACCTGTAACTGTTTGCAGGCAACGGTAATAATTAATGTGATGGCAGCCCGCAGGATGCAAATGATTACATTAATCAACCACTACAAGTTTGGCAAGCAAACAAACTCATTCATCTTTTCATTACGACAGTCGGACAAAACCTCCGGCAGTTTGTAGCTAAAGCAAGAAGCAAGCTAACGTTAGATGGCCAATGTGAATGGCACAGCAGCTATCGGTGTTTGTTGTTCTCTCTCATGTGTGGCTGCGCGTAGCAGATACTACGTGTTACGTAGGCAGGTTATAGGTAATGCAGGGAGGGGAATAACAGTAAGCTCATCGGACGTTTCCTAAAAATAAACATTGTTCACGAGTCCCACACATCGAGTCCGAGTCGAGTCTGAAGTCACCGTGTGTGCAACTTAAGTCGGACTCAAGTCCGAGTCTCAAACTCGAGTCACCATCTTTGATGTGCATGACAGTATGTACCTATGTGCGAGCGTATATGTATGTGCACAGTATGTATGTACTGTATGTGCAAGTGAAGCATTCAATTTTGGCATAGATGGCTTCTCATATAGCAACATGCACACAAGCACAAAACACAGGTATTAAAACTGGGAAAGTGGTAGCAAACAGGGCTGTAAAATCAAATAAAAGCATATATTAAAGTGTGTTTAATCAGTTAAAAGCAAAATCATAAATGTAGGTCTTGAGCTACTTCTTAAAACCTCTAAGAGGCAGCTTCTCTCATTTGTAAAGGAAGTCTGTTCCAAGCCACCGATGCATAAAAACAGAGAGCAAAATATTTTACTCTTTATTCTTGATACATTAAGCAGAGTACCACCAGAGGACCTGAGAGAGCAAGTTGGAATAAATCAGATAAAAGGTCAGATAGATAAGAAGGTGCTAAATCATGAAGTGCTTTAAAATCAAGTAAAATCATTTTAAAATCATCTTGTTAATGCTTCAGGAAGTCAGTGCAGAGAAGCTAAAACTGGAGTGATGTGTTCTCTCATTCCGTTTTCAGTTTAAACTTAGCATTAGTTGCACCCTATTAATATATTTTGCATGACATGCATATGCATTACAATAGTCCAATCGTGACAAAACAAAAGCATGCAACAGGTTTTTGGGATCTTCCAAGGCTAGGAAGGGTCTAACTCTGGCAATGTTTCTTAAATGAAAAATGCTACCTTTATTTTTAAATAGGGATGCACAGAAATGACAATCCTTGGTCGAAGTCGAATATAATGAAATAAACACAGTGGCTTGCCCCGCCTCTCTCTGTCTCCCCCATCCGCTCCATTTTCTCCATCAGCAATATGTTTTATTAAGACTGACTTTTTTTACCCGAGAACAAATGCACAAGACGACTGCTGCCCCGCCGCGCGCGCCCACGCACGCCCACGCACGCGATGACTTCGTCCATCCCAATGTTTAATTTTAGACATCTCCGATGGAAATTTTGTAGAAATTGCTCAACCCTATTTTTAAAGTCCAACTCAGAGTCAATCAGGACAGACACTTTTTTGACAGCACTCTTTTTCTGTACAGCCAGACATTTTAATCTATTTTGAAAGCATTTCTTTTTGTGTATTGGTGCCAAATATAAGTATTTCTGTTTTGTCCTCATTTAGCTGTAGGAAATTTCTACTCGTCCAATGTTTAATATAGGACAGACAATTCTCTTAGGGGTCGAGAGCATTGGACACTTGCAACACTACATATATGCTTTCCTTTGCACTTGGTGTGCAGTGTTTTTCCTGTTTTGTTTGAAATGGGGAACTTCCTGGGGAGGCAAGCAAAGCGAAAACACATATTTGACTCGATGTTCTAGGGTTTGACCTGAGGAACAGATTCAGTCTGGAGTCTGACGGATTGTTGCATGTGTGCCCAGTGGATGGTATACAAATTGCTCATGGTCAGAATAAACTATTCAGACATAAAGAGTTTTATAATAAATTTTATCATAAAAATGTGTATTACTGTGTGTTATTTATGCTGACGTAAGTTATATAAATCACTAATAGTCTTTAAGGTAGCAACATGCACAGACATTTTAAACAAAGAGAAGTTAGAATAGGTTAAATCAATTAATAACTACTTTGAATCATTCAGAGGTCAAAACAAATCATGTTTGTTGTATTAAACTAATTGGTTTAGTCATACTATAAAAGACTCAGATTTAATCAATAATGCAAGAATTGGAATTACTTAAAAAGATGCATGCAAGTTGAGCCAGAGTATTGTTTGCATGTATTTGTAGTGGACCCTGTCTGTAAAAAGTCTCTTTTCTAGATAGACATAAAACACTTTTTCCAGAAACAGCATGGTGAGATACTACACGATACCATTGGTTAATTAATTAATTCCCAAAAACCTGGGTGAGGATCACTTCCTCTCTTTAGGGCTTCACTCCAGTTGCTACACGACCCTGACATACAGTATTTTTAATCCCATCTATTCAAACTGTTCCTTCGACTGCATGTTAGCCAGCAATTATAACAGTATACATAGAATTATAAACAAGCCAGGAGTTACTAAAATGGAATAGATTAATAGGCTGCACAGGTTTGTTTACCAAGAATTCCTCTACACATTCAATAACGAAAAGCATTTATTCAAATATTACATGAACAGTTGAAAGATGCATCTCAAGTGCAAATGTTGCATCTTAGACCAACACAGACCAAGTAGGAATACATAAATACAGCTGCAGAAATAGGGTCAGTTCAACCCAAACCTCCATTTTGCATGTTGAGAAACTCCTGACAAACAAATTAAAGTAAAATTACAAGTCTGTTGTGTCTTTAAATAATCAATGTGATAATGATACGACAAATTGCATGAAAGTTATGTTAAATAATATTCGTCTGTCATCAAACCCAATCTCTTTGTGGTGTTTATTCTGGGTCCAGGATATCGGCTTCAGTTAGCTTCAGGCAGCTCGGTGAAGAAGAGCCGTTTGTCAGCGTCTTCCCTCTTTGATGCTCTCTGTGCTTCATGTAGTCACGAGCGAGTGAGTCAGCATCATTCTGACTGAAGAGCAGAATAAGAGAAATCTGACGTGAAGAACTCAAATTATACATTTAAAAACGTTAAACGCATAGTTTTGTTTCGCTCTTTAACGATCAAAATATCCTTAGATAGCAGGTGGCGGTCAGCAATTACTCTAGACTGGCAGAGCTAAACAAGATCAACTCCAAGAAAGAGAATATTGAAATTCAAGCCCTGTATAATCAAGACACTGAATCCACAACTTAAACTAGAAATAACAATATTGATCAATTTAAATAAATCACAAAATACAGTGTCAATTCCAAAAACACTCAGGCTGTGCCATCAGGGGATATATCTCATGTAAAACTGACATAATTCAGTTTAATATATTGTGTTTGGGAACTTTTACCGTCTTGCTGAACTTCACGGTCCACATTCTAGACCTTGATTTACGGCTGCCTTATCTCTGATTGTTGGATTTGGCTTTGGCTTCTCCTTTTAACCAGCAGTAATGTAAGATGGCAAGGGATATTTGAACTGTCCTCCACTTAGACCAGTGTCCAGCCCACTACTACTGACACATAGATCCCTGCATCATTTATCAGCATATTGTTGTTTTGAAAAAAATAAAAATAAAAAAACACTCCAAATTTACCAGTTCTGGCTGATCAGGTAGTCCACCAAGTCTTTCACCTGGTTGGGATTGCCACTTGACACAAGGAGCTGCTTCAGATGCTTGAAGTGTTTGGTCTTCAGCAGTTTCTGGTGCTGTCCATTCTCACTGATGAATGTTAATACAGTCTCCCTGATCTGAGAAATCACAGAGGTAATAATGTAATACAATATAATATAACCAAAACGAAAAGGAAAAGAAATGTCTAGAAACATAGCAACTAGGGATGGGGATCGACACCCGGTTCCAAAATTTCTCAATAAGGTTCGAGCTTATAGATACTGCTATCGAGACTTGCGGGTCCTATGATGTAACTTTATGTCTCGAGCGTCAAATGTGATTTAATTTGAAACGCAATGGATAAGAAAATCACCAGTCTCTGGCTGCTCTCTGTCGGCTTCCATACACACACACACACACACACACACACACAGCGGCAGCAGCAGCGCGAGAGGCTGCGCCGTCGTGGTGGAATACGGTGAGGGTTAAGTTAGCTCCAAACTACCATAACGTTAGTTGATGACAGCTATGCTCGTTACTGTACATTAAGTACGTGCAATAAAACCTTCTTCTTCTAACACCTGTCTGTAATGTAACGTTAAACATGTAGAAATGGTTAATTTAATCATCTCTGTCCTCAGTATCTCATCGTTTTATACAAGCGAAGCTAACGCCAGCTTGGCATTAGCCAAATGTTACAAACAAGCTAAATAGAAATCTGTCTGTCTGGAGCACAGACTGGTCTGTAGTCTTAAAAACTCAGCTGCTGGCTGAGACAAACCAGCCGCTCCTCTTTCTACCTGGTAACGTTACCTACAGCCAGCGAGAGAGGAGGAGGGACTGATACAGACTGATGTTATTCTTTCTAAACGTCACTCACTACTTGTGATGTCAGATATAAAGTTATTGAGTTACTTTGCTGTTGTCTAGAAACAACATTTAGCTGTATTTACAATATTAAATTAAAAACAACCAGGCAGTTAATATGTACACTTCAGTATATGTTTATTTATCGCAAGTGATATGTCATCTCAATATATAAGGTTATCGCACATTGAATATTTTCCTCACACCGTGCAGGCCTACCTCATGCCCATTGGGTCTGGTCTGACCAAATAACTATCACTAAATAATAGTAAAGTATCAATAGTGGTATCATAAAGAATCGAATCGTTAAGCGGTCTCAATAAGGGTATCAAGATCAATAAAAATTAATGATTCCCATCCCTAGTAGCAACAATGCAAATGTGTTTCAATCATGCAGGAGACATCCGTGTTAATACTGCGAAAGATTTACTGCACTGTTTTTAACCAAGACAACACCCTTTACCATCTTCACACCATCAGACACATCTCAGCTTCCTGTTTAACAGCTTTACTGATACTGGGACAGACCCAGAGAGCATTAATGTTTTTTATAAATATATATATTTGCTTAGCAACACATATTTAGTTACATGATGTTCCATCAACAGTAGGGTACATTATAGCTTGATGAAATTTAGCCGAAACACTGAGCAAATACTTAGAGGAAGCTGAAATAGCACTTAAAAAGTGCCGACAGAAAGCCCTGGAAGTCTTGCGCTGTCCTGTCTGTTGTTGTTGTGTTTGTTTGTCTAATTGAACTTCAAATCTCAATTTAAGCACAAGCGATGAGTAAAGTCAAGAATTAGGAAAATAATGGAAAGTCACATCTAACCTAAAGTGACATCTAACCTGTGAGGGAATTCCAGCCAATTCCCCGGTGTTCATAAGCTCTTCTACCTGCTCGAGGACAGTGACTGGGTTACAGAAAGACAGGAAGCCCTGGGAATGGCAAAAACACAGCGATGGTCATGGCAATGTGACTGTAATGAGGGCCTAAATCACACAGATCCTCCAAACGGTTCATTCTCGCATGTTGCATTGACATGGATGTGCTCACCTGGATCTGCTGAGCCTTTTTATTAGCACAGGGGATGAGATGGAGAGTTCCCAGGGCAAAGGCTGGCAGATTGAACTGTGCAAAGCGATTGGCAATCCCTATCAGGTCCAGATTCAACAGGAAAGGGCACCTTGGGATGAAAGATGAATGGCAGGATAGTTGGAATAAATGTGAAGAGAACATGACTTATTCATTGCTTTTTATCATAAATAAATTCAAACATTTGGTAAAGCAAATCTGGGTGCATGAAACATTAAATTGCCATATACTGATATGGCTTAAAAATTTTAAACAGCCATCCCCTTTTTGTGAATGAGGGACATTTTGATTTTGGACATAAAGACACATTAAGAATTTCTTAACACTGTTGGATCACCACTCTGCCATGTTTTTCTGAGTATTGTTTTTCAACATAATCACAACAACTGAAAAGACAACAGTTAAATTTATCAGTACATGTATTGACTGCACATATTATAGTACTACAGTCCATGAAGGTTCCACATAATCCTAGCATTCAGAGCAGCTGAACTTGAGTAAAGCGTACTTGAGGAGGAGAACAAAGGTCCTGTAGATTGTTGCCTGTTGATCTGGACTCAGAGGAACAGAGGCTGTCACCAAGAAAACAGATCAGACAGTCAGAAGCATTCAAGAGGCACACTGAACAATGCAAACATGTATATGCAAATTAAATAGGCTTCATAAAAACAAGGCAATTATTTAGTGCATTTACTACTAGCTGTCACCATCTTTCCAAGTATTTAATATATCGCCTTGCTCTCTAGGTATTTGTCTCCAAAGCCTAAACACAACTCTTACAAATGGGTTCAAATGTCTTAACAAATTTACAGTAGTTCTTGTAGCATGTCAATGCAAGGAGAATAACACATTTAAAACATTGTATAATAAAGATCAGTCAGTCTCACAACAAATAAATCCATTTAGTTAATGGACTTCACACTTAGAGGAACTTAGTACCTGAGACAAAAGGTGCCAGTATCATACTCCTCCAGGTCCTGGAGAAACTAGAAATCTGGGGAGGAAAATGAATAAATAAATAAATAAAATGATTTACTTTGCGACCTTTTCTCTATTATCATTAGCCATATTGTATTCTGAGTCATAATGTAGCAGAGACGGTCGGAGTGTCTTTATTTTTGACTCAACATCTGTGGATGTCTAGTAAGCTACTCGTTAAGTCACATACTATTTGCTTTATTCCGGTGACGAAACCACATTTCCTGTCAATATTGTCACTGTTAAATAAAGTCAAGTAAAATTTATTTGTAAAGCATATTTCATACACTGGTAAACTAAATATGCTTTATAGTAAAATATTAAACAAACAAAAACCTAATTTACTTATCCACCTGAATACATGCGTGATGATATGATTGGGCTATAGCCAATAAGCAGGTTAAATATTTAGGGCCTTGTAAACAAGAAGTAAAAATTTAAAGTTAAGTTCATTCTGGCTGCAGTAATAATCTACATCTACTACAGCAATCTAATCTGCTGGAGATCAATGCATGGATTTTTCAGTCAGACTGGAAGAAGCTCCTGAGTTTGGAAATGTTTTTTTTTTTTTTTCTTTAAATGGTAAAAAAGCTGTCTTTGTAATAGCAGTGATGTAATGCTAGAAATTTAGATTGGCATCAACAATAACACCCAGGTTTCTAACACTGCTTTAGAGAAAAAGATGATAATATAGAAGATAATCTGACACGTAGTGAAAGAAACTTAAAAAAACCATTAACCATAAACCATTTTGTGGGTATATGGGCGAGAGAACAGGTGGAAGATTTAAGTTGCTTGACCACCTCGTCACTCAAACACTAGAGTTGACGGGCGAAAAATTACACATAGTAACCAAGAGGGTTAATGAAAATATCTGAACTGTTGTCATGGATAAAAAACTTATTTATGAATCTGACTATATTGTCATGTTTGGGTACACAGGACATTAAAAAAGGTGCATAAATGACAGAATGACATAAATTTGACAGCAGCTAAACAAATTCATCTAGAGGTCCTTTTTTGAGCTTATAGGTAGGTAGATAGGTCTCAGTGAGCAGAATACAGTGACGTTTGCTGGCACATATGATTTCATTAACAAGGAAGGTTTTGTTAACTACAGATCTCACATCAAGCAGTGCTATTTTTAAAGGCGCATGTAGAGGTGTTGGTGACTTTTGATGTAGCCGGTTTTCTCCATGAGTGCCATGATGGTTCACAGATCTTATAGATTTTACAATCTGCCCGCTGCTGATCCTGACAGGGATCAACCCAGGCAGAGAACAATCTGACTGATCGGCAGAGTCAAAAGAATATGATTTCTAAAGCCGGCGGTGAGCCTCGACTGGTTTAGAGCAATCTCTCGTGTCCATTTGAAATGTTTATCTTCTGATATTTTGGAACAACGATGACATCATATACACTTTGGGACTACATTTTACCATGTTATATGTTCTCAAGTAATTTCTTTAAATAAACTACAACATTACCTCCCACAGAGCAGGCACAGCCACTGCTGCCTCTAGCACCATCTGGAGGTGGCTGATCTGAAGGGGAAAAAAACATACGTTAGTTGTGTTCCAAAATACATGACCGAGCGGCCTATATTTAATGCATTATAAGGATGTTGAGCAGTGCACCACAATCAACAAGTTTCCAAAGACTGGAGAAAAACTGAAAAAGACCGACATCATTCAAGAGTGAGATACTGCATTCTATTTTCTTTAAAAGAATAGACTAAAATTGAGACCAATTGTGTGAATAAGATGATTTTTCCTGATGCACGACATCCCCTCACCAAGTTGAAGCCCAGCAGCTTCTGCAGCAGACTGTTCCACAGCTGAGGGTCGTACACCTGATACTCCAAGCACAGGTCTGCCACCAACCGCACCGCCTGAAAGGACAAAGGTTTGCAGCTTGTGTGCCGTGTGTAACATTTCTAGCGAAGCTGAAATGAAGTAACTAGCTGGAAAAATTTAAATGTTTTCAACTAGAAAGTACCTGTGGCTCATGACTGTGGTTCTTCCAGAGCCCTTTAACCAAGCCTTCTTTGGGACTACTGAGGAAAGACTGCACTGTGTAAGGGATGTTTAGTGCCTCCAGTTGAGAGACAAAAATGTAGCTTTTCAGGTAAGATCTGCATGGGAATATAAAATACACAAGCATTAACACCCCCTTGCAATTAATATATCAATACTATTAAATGGATTTCCTGGCCTCGTACTGAATTTTGGTCCTGGGGATCCGCAACTGAGCCTCCAAAGTGGCCGCATCAGCAAGGCGGACGAGACAAAGCAGCGCTCGAGTGCGATGGCAGAAGGTGAGACGAGGCCCAGCACTGCTGAGAGGCTACAGGAGGAAATACAGAAACAGACATCAGCCACAATCTCTGGACATTTTGTCCAATTCTGATTCCCTTCAATTTATTACTCACCCAGGTTTCGGCAGATAGGATAGGGGTTAGAAGACGGACAGCATCGTCCTTGGGGCAAGACTGCAGCATGTACACCACCCTGAGAGCATCATATCAACACAATAAACAGACAGCTCGACACATTTTGATGTTACAGCTCTTTACCCAATCATTGTCAAATAATACAGTAATTTAAGTGCAGATTTAAAGTGGTAAAGAGAAAAACACAAGGATTTCTTTTTAAATTAATTTTTATTATTAAAAAACAATTCATGCAAAATGACAGTGATGCCTGTACCTCATTAAGTCTGGGTCATCCTCGATATTGCTGACACATTCATAAGTACTGATATCCTTTATTAAAGAAAAAAATATTGTGTCAAAAATCTACACAGTCCCAAATGTGATAAAACACAATGTAAGCATATTAATAGGAGATAAACAGAAACTGTGATTAATGAGTCAGTGACAAACCTTGGTAACACCAGGGCTTGTTTTGCAGATCCATTTTTCCAACATCATGTTACGGATTTTCCGGAGATCCACGTTGTTGATGGTGGCTATTTCCTTTACCACTGCGTGTATATCTGCTCAGAGACAAATTTTCCAAATTAAAGGAGTCAACATTGTTGATGACTTTCTCCCAGTTATCAAACAATTTAAGCATGCGTTGTGTTTCTTTACTTCAGCTTCTACAGCAGTCTGCTGTGTCAAAGCATGCTCACCAGGATGAGTTTGACCTCCCGTGTCTCTGTATTGCTGCTCCACACTGCTGTGCTCATACAGGGATACTATGAGCCTGGCTGGCGTCCCAGTCAGTTTCAGATGCTCTGGGCTGTTCAGCTGGCTGCTTATCAAGGTATTCTCAGTAGCCGAGCGCTGGAATTGCAGCTTCACCTTGGACAGAAAGGTCTCTCCTCTGGCCCGCACTGCCTCCTGCTCAGGATCAGAGGGGAGTAAATGTATGATAAAACTAATCAGATAAAGATGTGAGAGACTTCAAGTTTAGACTGTATCATTTCTGCTGAGAAAATCAAAATTACTGACCTCAAGGTTTGGAGCTTTCAGCCAGGCATCTCCAAGAGCTAAACAGAACCTAAGTGACTGTGTCTTCTCATAGCCTGTAGAGAGCAGGAAACAATTCAGTGCATAAATACAAACACGCACGCAAACAAGTGGCAAAGTCTGACCTGCAGCTCAGACCTGGTGGCAGCTCCTGGGTGATCTTGTGGGCTGTGGCAGCAGCCCACTCTGGGCTCTGGATACAGTGAATGTACTTCATCATGCTGTTGGCCACCTTGAAAGTCTCCTTATTGTAGCCGTGACCCTGACCCTTTTTCCTCTGCTCTAAGAGCAAAGGCTTCATCTTCTTCTCAAACACATGGTTTGCTGCTGACATGTATAACTTGTCAAGGCTCACCTGGAAAGAGACAAGAAGTTTCAAATAACCTGAATAACAGTCAAACTTCATGAATACATCTACAATGTTTTTGATTATGGTGGTTTACCTTCATCAGTTTGCTAATTAGAAGAATGGTAGGGAATGTCTCCTCACTGAGCTCAGGAGCTAAACAGTAAAAACATTTTTCCCTTAGTCTTAACATAATCCTGATATCAATAAATTGAAAATATTTATAATAACATACATTTTGCCAACTGAAGCTTCACAAAAAAAGTGCTGTTACAATTATTTAAAGTTTCCTCTATAACCCACTTGAGGAACTCAAATGCAGTCTGACTCACGGTGGTTACAGATATCTGAAGTAATGTTAGGACCTCAAATGAGCAATGGCTTCCATTTAGGTTACACATGATACCAACAGGCGACCAGTGCAGGTCTAATACAATGAGTGTCACTTCAGGTTTGTCAATTATACTACTGAAGCATGACAATTAGACAACTACAGAGGCTAACTCACAGATAATCTTCCAGTAATGTATGGTCTGTAAAAGTAGGTGGAAGGGCAGTCTGCTGTTGGACAGGTGATTTGGCAGCAGGCTATTTTCCATAAGATACGTGTTCTCCACATCTGAGGGAGGAGAGACTCGCTTGTAGGACTTCAGGTGCTGAAGGAGGCCCATTGCCTGTGGATTAAAAGACACTAGTTGCTAGTCTGCATAAAGTTTGAAGATAAGGTACTATTTAATTTTAAATGTGCCTATGTGTTTTTTTTACCTGACTAAGAGAAAAGCTCATCACAGTCTCATCTGCAGCCTGTATGATCTTCAGCACTACTTCGATTCTCTCATAGTTGTAAGGGCTGAGCTGTATGAGAAAGGCATTTTGCATGTTAGGTGAATAACCAAACTAAAGTTTTGTTTGTGACAAAAACACCAAAAGAATTTACTGTGACAGTAAACTCATTTAAGTGTAATTCAGACTTGTCTTGTCTGTTTGCAATAGCGGTGAAAAACCAAGTACTGTATGTGAGCCTTTCTGGGCAAAATAATCAAGTAATGTGTTCACAGGAAGAAAATAACAGCTACAATTTAAAAAGCGTATGAACATAGGTTTTTGATTTTTTTTTAATTACCAAAAAAAACAACACAGTTGTATTGTATTTTTTTAAAATTATAATAACACTATTATATCAGACGTTATCAGAAATTTCAGTCATAAAAAGGGGTTGAAAAAACATTGAGCCCTCATGTTAAAGAGGTAATGCTTTAAAGATCTCCCTCTTTTTAACTTGTCCCCCGTGCACAAACCTTGAACATGGCAGCACAGAGACTGTCGGTGAGCTCGCTTTTGCTGCGTAACATCGGGATAATCTGTAGGACTCGCTCCAGCGCATCGGCATGACACAGAGGCTGCATCTCTTCCTGGCCTTTGCCCGAGTCAACTGCACCTTCCTCGTCCTCGTGGAGCAGAAGTACGGTGGTGATGTACTGGTTGATAACACTGTCACGGTCTAGGCCAAAGGTGCTGCAGATAGAAGCAGAGAGATGGTTAGCACAGGTAGGAAAATAATACTTGCCTGTCAGACTGTGGTGGACACTTACACACAGTCTGCAGCCAAAATGAAATGTTATATTCCACATTGAAACAGACTGAAGAATTTGACACTGTAGAGTAAGCAGCTGACCTGCAGTACTCGAGGATAATGTCCTGGGTGATTCTTGTGTTTTTCACCAGTTCAGGGACCAGAGTACTTTTCATCTCAGGCCGCTGACGGAACACTGGCTGGATAGATATCTGGGAGAGAGCAGAAGTCCCATTACACTCCCACCTCAAGAGAGACAGCAACATGAAATATAATGTGTATAATGTGAGGTGTGTTTATCCACACACCTCCAATTTGCCGAGCTTGATGCCCCATTCAGCATCAGTGATGACAGAGAGAAACTTCTCTTGTTCCTCTTCCTCATTGTACAAGCCGCAGAGACTGGCCCCGATCCTGGCCACAGCCTGACATAATAAATATACAGTAGCTAATTAGTTGTGCTGAAGATAACAAGTGCATATAAATGTGTGTGTACTTGTAATCTGCCCCCCACATCCTGCTTGATGTTTTATCATGGCTTATCTCGAAATAGTCTATGATTACAAGCAGGATTCAACAGTCACTACAATTTGTACTGTTTACACTAACCTCTGTGCATTTGACAACACAATATCTTTCAAGGGCTCCAGTTTTAGAGAGTTAAGTCAAGTAAAGGTAAGAGGAAAAGAGAGATAGCCCCACACACTTAATCTCTTAAAGGTCTGACAAGGTGTGACAACACCCTTAATATGAACTGAATACACCAATAACTGCTTACATTTACCATTTTGCCTGGTTCTTTTTCTTTAATTTCCATTATTAAAAACAATAAAAGTCTTAACAATAAAGTACAGTAGAACAGTGATCGTATTGCCTACCAAGATTTTGTCATAGTTTTGCCAGGTGTTGTCAATAACCTTCCACAGTATTTTGAAGACTTCTGCCTTGGTAAGGAGCGTACAGAGTCCAACAGCCAAATCACAATCGACGACCCTCCAGTTGAACACCTGCAACACATACAAAATAAGATAGTTGTTTAAAAATATACAAAAATGCAGTAAATCTGCTACAATCCTCTCATGACATCAGACTCACCTTGTTCAAGAGAGCCACAGCAACAGCATTCAGAAAGGAAGTAGTTGTCTTCCGAAGAGTATTCAAGCATATATTGTACTTCTTAAGCTCTTGGGTATCATAAAGCTGAAAGAAGAATTAACAGGTTACAGTGACATTTTCAGTTCAAACATTACAAAATAGTTTTGCTTAGTTTCACTTGCAAGTAGGTGAGCCTGTAATAATGGTGTAAAAGTATACACATAAAGAAACCAGCTACCCAGAAAATGCTCTGTTCTTACTCCTGTTTTTATGCATACATCTATATATTAAGGGCTGGGAGAGCCCTTAAGTGCACATGACAATAAATTTTAACCTAAACCTAACCTAAAGCACTGGCACTGATATCACCACTGCATATGTTGCAGCCATACCTGTACACTGAGCTTTACATCCATAACATTAGAGGTGACATGTTGCAGGCAGCTGCCGTATGAGTTGACCAGCACTCTGAGGGCCAGCTCCAGCTGACTGCACTCCTGTAACATCTGTAACATGTTGTTGAGGGGACCCAGCAGGGGCTGCAGGTAGTTTGAACCTACATGTAGGCCAGGCGACACACAAGGTAAACTTTTGAAATTACAACTTAAATAAAATAAAATATAAAATGAAGTACATACCGTCTTCAAATGAGCAGTGTGACAGACAGGAGCAGTCCAGTGGGTACAGCTTGGTATCTACAAGTTTGGGAATAAATTAGCATAACAGCTGACAAAACCAGTAAACTGTAGACTGCCTAGGGTGATTAAATCCTAAATAGACAGTGAATAGATGATTAATGTGAGCATCTCACCCCAAGAAATAGGCAGCAAGCAGTTGGTAATTTCATACTGGACTGGAAGCACAGAAACGGGGTCCAGAACAATGCAATCTTCGTTAAAAACATCCTGAAAACTCCACTGAGAATACGGATCTTTTTCTGCCTCCAACGTCAAATCCTGTGACATTACACAATTTTATGCTAAATATGATGTCTGCAGACAAAAAACACGTCAAGCACAAACTAGACCAAAACAAAGTGAATAAAGTGTCATTTTACGTATAAAGATAAGATACCGACCTTGGCTGTAAAGCCATAGTTGTCTGATAACTGACACTGATGATAGACATCCATAGCTATCCGTGTGCACTTGCAAAGCTCCAGACAGTCCAGTAGCAGATCTGTAAAAGTGAATATAATAGTAGCTTTTGGGATTTTGCAACTTACTCATGATTTGAAGCAATAGAGGGTAGCCAGGCTAGCTCAGAGCTCAAATGTCACACAAAGACAGATTTGTCTCATGTAAACTATTTAGCCTACATGCTCTTTCAGATTTGCAAAAACTGTTTTCACTGTCTGTTGTCCTGAAGGCAGTCAGCATCTTCAACAAAATAAGATAAACTGTGTGCAGTATCTGTGTGATTTGTAACTAATACTTTTTACTGAGTTTAAGATGAGAATGAAACCCAATCGCTAGTCTAGTTTTCACAACAAAAGTGTATTCATTTTGTACTGTAAGATCCCAGGATATTAAAAAAGATCCCAGGTATCTAGTCTAATAGTTGAATAAGAAATCCAACGCTGAATCACATAACAGCTATTTGTTCCAGGATAAAATGTTAATAAAAAAAACTGATGTTAACACATGTTCCTTACTGGAGTGGCACACAGTGATGGCTTGGCAGGCCAGACTGTGGATGACTGCCGGCAAGTCCATGTCATCAGGAAGCACCATGGGCACATCTGCCTCCAGCATGTGGCACAACGTCTTGGCGGCGGTAAATAGAACCTTCCCCGTGCTGGTGTTATAGTGGTGTTCATACAGCTCACTGAAAATGTGAAGGAAAGACAACAAAGAGAACATAAGAGATTTTCACTGCACATGGCTGGTATTTGTTTTAGTCTGACTTCAAAAATATTGAAACAATTCATCAGAACTCGTGAGCGGTGATGGGGATGCCCCATCAGTTTCCCATCCCTGGATTTATACACAAGACCCAGCATCCACACATACAAACCTGAGGATCTTGAGGGCCTTGTCCACCTTGCCCACTCGCAGGGCTCGCAGGGCCAAGTCAGACCAGAGCTCCTGTTCGGTGCGCTGCAGCTGCCTTCCCAGACGACGTAAGCCAGCTTCTGTGGAGATGGTCTTGGTCTTGCCATCGGGATCATTAGCCACAACTGGAGTTGTCGTAGGCTTACCCTTAGATGAATGCCGGCCACGTGTGTTTTCATAGGCTGTGATGTGATGCTCCTGGATCTGTTTTTGAATGTTTGGATCCTCATAGTTGGAGGGGGTGAAGAAAACATCAAAGTCCTCCTGGAAAAACAGTCAAAGAGGCTGCAGGTTAAAACAGATGAAAGAACGGCTGGAGTAACACTTAAAAACATTCCTTATTTGAAACTCACCTGTAGGTGGGCGATCGCCTTGAACATGATGAGGTTGTTTTCACACTCCATGCTTTTAAGAGCATCATCTGCAGGGGACATGAAACCCGGTATCACAGTTCGATTTTCAGGTGGATGTTCACAATATCTCTTTACCCTAAGCAATACATTTCTGGTGTGCTTATATAATTTCAGGAGATAGGAATGACGAGTGTAGTGTGTAAAGCATCCATTTGTGATGTTTACTGCTCTCTGTAACAAACTACACTTTACTGAAGCATCCAAAACATTAGAGTGAGATTCTAGAGTCAGCTAAAGAGCTCAGAGGAACACATTGACTTACTCAAGAAAACCTCAGCAGGGTGGATGTGTGGAAGTGAAACTGTGGTTTCTGAATGAGGGACACTTTACTCTATTTACCGTAACGTAAGTACTTACATTTTTGGATTAAATGCAGGTATTTCAGAGCCTCCACCATCACCTGAGCTGTAATCATCTGGTGTTTCTTGTGCTATTGAACATAGTAGATGCCAAGAGAAAGTTGAGATATATAAAATGCCAGAATGAATATGCTTACCACACTGTTGTTCTACTTTTCATGTTCAGATAAGGTGATGACCGATTTCATGTATGGTCTACTTTAAGGCGTGTTTGTGATGCTTATAGCTGTGTAGCCATCATCTAAGTATGCAACATACATGACATCTTCCGTCTCCTCACCTCGTCAGATATGTGGTCTTTGTCCTCCAGCTGCAGCCTAGCCCACGACGTGAGACGCTCAATCACACACTCTGCCTCTGCAGAGGACAGCTTCTTCAGGATAGTCATGCATTCCTCAGTCTGAAAGCAGCAGATAAACCTTCCTATAAATATTTCACATGGATACATAGAAAGAGACACAATTTAAATTTGGCAATGTCATATTTCCATACCTTGCCTTGGCCAGTCAACTGGATGAGATACAAGTAATTTATCTGCGCGGTTGGAAGTTTGTACGCTTCAGCTAATGTTAGGGAGTCTTCTAAAGACATTGGCAAGTCTTGCTTCAGGATGTATCTAATCAATGTCTGGGGAAGATATACAGCAGGTTTATAGGCAGCAAAGTAAAACTAATATGTTACAATTACTCATATAAAAATTACCATAATTTGAGTGCTGTAAGAGAGGTTGAAGTTGCGAATCCCATAGCCCCTGAGAAGTTTCCTGATCTCCATCAGACGGTAGCTCTCCTTTAAAAGCTCTTGTCTGTGGAATAAATCAGTTAGAAGAAAATCATAAAGAATTGCTAATATTTCCAAATTTTTTAAAAAGTATAAAAAAAAAATTAAAAAAAAATCAAGGTGAAGACAATGTAAACATACTTTGGTCCATCCATCTCTAGGTACTGCTGAACCAGTTTCTCTACCACAATACTCCAGGGCACCACAGCTTTCTGCATGATCTCCAGCACAGCATCCACCATCAGCTGGCAGGAAATATGATTACAAACATTACTGGCTTTTCTGCTGTCGGCTGTGTTTCACTCAAATATCTGTGCTTGTTGTGAATGTGTGTACGTGCAATGGTGCCACAGAAACTTACGTCAGTATCAGTCATGCAACCTAGCACAGCCACTGCTTTGGCCTCCCATTCTGTGAAAAGTGTTGTGGTCTGAGAACTGCAGCGCTCCAGCAGATCCTTGTGAAGAACAGATTGAAAGGACAAACACTTATCGTGAGGCATTTGGAAAATAAAAATGTTTGTCCCCAGTGGGCTTGGTAGTGGTGGGGTTTTACCTTGATATACTGCAGAAGTAGCTCATCAAAAGGAATCTCGTGCTCTTTAGCATATGGCAGGATACTGCTCTCCACTGTGGCGGCGATAAGCTCTGGAGCCGGCACTTTATCCAGCATGAAGAATGCGACACTCCGAATATTTCCCTTTCAAATTCACAAGGAAGATAAATTATTAAGAAAGGGACAACAAAAATCCAATATATGACAAAATAAGTAAACATGGTATATAGTGTATGGAAGTAGCCAACAAGTAAGCCATTTTGTTTCCTTTTTTATCTCTGTTGAGAGTTGCACATTCACTGTACTACTACCACTGTCAGGCAGATGTAGCGACACCACCAATCATGGCTTTCACAAATCAATGTTTTCTCATGTAAGTCCCGACCACGCCTAGTTGCTTTGTAAAACATCTAGCTATTGACAGACACAAGTAGGGAAGTGCTCTACTGTATATATGTCCCTGACAGTTTAACCCTGCCAGGACTGGCAAGTACTTTTTTCTCTTTTCTATTCTGCACTACATTTGTTTGCATTTGTTAAATATATTAATATAATCTGTCATTTCCAAAAGCTAAAACAAGGTTTTAAACAGGCTGCTGGTCCATCTACATTTCTTGGTTTTAAAATCTGGCCCAATTGAATTTGTACTTGAATAGCCCTGCCCTACATTAATAATAACACTACGTTTTGTTTTACAAGTACTGTCATAAAAATATTTGTTTCCTGCTACAAATATCGGAAGCTTGTTTGAAGCTCAAATGTCATGACAAAACGTCACTAATAAGACACAAACCTTCTCAAAGACTGAAAGCGAAAGTCTGCAGTTGTATTTCCGGTGGAGGTCCAGGAGCTTATGGAGGTTGGACACCAGGGACTTAAGGTTCTCCATCTCTTCTGCACCATAAGTATCATCCTTAAAAAAAAGAAGATACAAATAAATTATGGACCACATATTGTCAGGATAATTAAGTTACAGTTTACGCTGACAGGTAGAGTGGCTAACTTACAGATTTCATCCATGTCCATAGAGAAGGCAGCCCAAGCACTGCCAAGTCTAACCCATTCTGGGGCCAAGCACCCTGGAACAACGTATTATATTTATATTCATTTGTTCAACTATTGTGATACTTAGTGTTTTATACAACAACAAAATTTTAAGAAATAATCACAGATGTATAATACAGACCTTTCCCCCATTATCTGCTATTGTGATTTTAGCTTGCAAACTTTTTCTCAAGTCAACAAAATCATTCAGAGCTTCAAATGAATTTATTCTCATCCTCAGTGGTCACATCTGCTGCCATGTAATACATGATAACAAAGTCTGTTTTGACCTAACTTAAGCATTTCTGGTTAAGAACATTTTTTTCTCTCTTTACCTTTTCTGTTAACTCCAGATTCCTTGCCCTCTGCTCCAGCCACCTGGCCAGAATTTTCTACAGGCACATAAAGACATAACTTTTACTACTGAAAACACGGCACCATATGGTGAAGATGATGACGATGAGAGAAATGTACATCCTACCTGTCCTGTTGGAATTGCTCTCCTCACAAAAGGAACAAAAACTGTCCTAAACCAAGGACAGAGGTCTTGGGATGGTAGGTCCTCTGGGATGGCACTGAGCACAGCTTCAAGCTTGCTCTCATCAAACTCCGCTGCAAGCTGTCCCTGTCACAAAACACAGTAGTAAACAACATCACAAATTACCCTGACAGCATGTTATTTCTCACAGAAATGTTTTGTTTCATCATGTTAAATATATGTGCAACTTCATCCCTGCATCACAGCACAAGTTACTGATACATGAGAAATGTCTGTACATTTATTCGGGTGAGTGTGTGACGCTGTTCTTTACCTCGTATCTGAGCCAAAGGAGTTGTGCACCCTTCATGTCTCCTTCCCGTAGGTGGGTCAGAATGTCCCCCAAATTGTCAGTGCTGTTCAGAAACTCAATCCAGGCAATGCCACTGTGGATGACAGAGTAACATACTAAAATGACACATCAGTGTACATAATGAGCAAACCGCAAAATGGAAAATTTACTGTGACTTTGAACCACTAAGACTTTGAATTTACTTGAAATGTTCTGGGCCGTGCAGGCTGCAGAATGTTGCCAGCCTAGCCAAGGCCTCTTGGATCTGTAAGGAGGAGTATCGCGTGGCAGCGTGGTTTAGCATCTTTTCCGTCGTCTCAAAGGTCGGCCAAGGAGCCTTGAGACAGTAATCCACCACATACTGCTCATCCTAGGCAACACAAAAAAGTATCTTCTATTATTAAGGGGTTAATACAATATTTATTTGCTATGACTAACTTGAGAAATCAAATTTTATCAACATTTATGAACTGTAAATTGAGAGATTAGACTAAATAATCAGCATTGTTATACTGACTGTGATCTTCATCAGGTTGGTCTTGGCCTCGTCTACAAGTTCAGACCACACATCCTGTCCATAGCCACCCACCGATGCAGAGGCCAGCTGCTCCAGCACAAAGTCAAGCTTTACCTTATAAACAAGCTAAACAAAAACAGGATTGTTAGTTGTGTAAAGCCATAATTTGGGTTTAAATGACCACCAGCTGCGCCTTGTCAAAGCGACATCTTTCATTCCATTGTTCACTGAGGCCAAAGGACAATAACGTTCAGCCCACATCAGTCACATGAATTTTACTTTTCCTTACAAGACTCAAAGACAGACACTTACGTCTAAATCCAGCTCAAATGTGATGGCAAACTTTTCAGCCTCTTCAAACATGTGTTTGTGAAGAAGTCTGCTAAGTCTGGGAATAGAGAAAAGTCAAGTAAGTCTAATTATACTGACATCATATAGACTACAGTTACACCGCAATTATGTAGAAATGTATCTAATTAAAATGAGGTACCTGTTCTCAGGCAAAGCCTCTGTGAAGCATCTGACAACAACAGAGGATATAGGCTCTCCCCGACTACTTGATGAAGAGCAAGTAAAAAGACCACGTAAGATTTTAAAACCATATCACTGTGTCTGTACTGGCTGAACATTATAGCAATCATATAAAACATATCCTACCTCTCTGGATCCTCACAAATCCCTTCAACTAAATAAATTGTATCCTGAAATTAGAGGACAAGAAAACTGACTTACACATGTGCAGAAATATTAACATCTAGAAAGCACACATGCAAAATCCATATAAACAATTTACTAAGTGCTGATTGTCTACCATGTTTATTTTTGTCTGGACAAGACAGGAGACCGAGGAGACATCCAGAGAGTAGCAAACAGTCATAGAGGGCAGAGATCTTATTTGCAGTGAGTTGATCTGAAAAATTAAAAACCAGCATATGGAGTTCAGAATAGGACTTGTGATAATCATCAATTATAGTTTCTTCAAAAGGAGTTGTACTTCTACCTGACTGTTGTCTTGCTTTGTCAGTGTAATCATCTTCATGCTCCCCTTGTCCTGGCTGTGATACACACAGATTAATTCACATTTTCAGCACTGTTCAATTCAGACACCTCCCTCTGTATATTTACAGCTACAGTAGGCTATAAAACATTGATACGTACGCCACCATGGAGGCAGAGCCACATTCTGTGGTGAGTTCAAAGTCATGAATGGCAAGATCCGGCCAACAGTGAATCATGACAAGGAAATGTACGTCCCAAAGACTCAGGGCATCCTTAAACCAAAGATAAAACACAAAGCAATCCATATGTAAACCTCAACTACTCGCACCTAATGAATGCTATATCAAAGAGCTACATATGATACCAATGAACTCACCTCAGTGTCAAGAATATACAAGAAATTTTCCACCACCACCATCTTCCTCACACCTTTGAAGTAAAGATATAAGGAGAATATGTGTTACAACTCTCACACAATCTAATCTGAGAAACATTTTAATGTTTTACTTGTTTTGCAACCAATACTTTGCGTTTTACTGTATTATTACTACCCATGTCTAAAAACCTGAGCCTTTACACTGATCACTTGGTTGCGATCACTTAAATGTTAAATATGAGGATGATAAATAAAATATTCAACTTAAAGGCACATAAACAATGTGTAGCTATATACTGTACATGAAGGAAGAGCTTACCTGGAATTAAGCTGTTATTAACAGAGTGAACAAGGCACATCTTGGCTTGATGACGGTCCATCGTCCAGTGAGTTATAATGTTGTCTTTATCCCCCTATGAAGACAATAATATTGACCAATTATATCAAGAAATACGTATATATATATATATACACACATACATACATACATACATACATACATACACACACACACACACACAGCAGGTCAAGTAATCATAAACATAAAATTGACAATAAGATATGAAAAGATAAAAGAATAAAGAATATGTACAATATGGCAGTTGTTTAAATGTGCAAAATATTACATTGGATTTACATGTGCTAAAAATTAGGGGGGTATGAGAGTCTAACATAAAAGGTCTTATGATCATGGCAAACATTGGCTTAAATTTTATGTTGAAAACAAACTCAGTTTGTTTTCATGTGTTATGTGTGGCTATTTTGAAGAACAGTAACGCAACTAAGTTTTAAAACGATTTCCACCAGCAGGAATCTACACAAATGCTTAACTTACAATAAATATTGTAAAATTCAGGCTTTTGGATTTCTTTGCAAGCATTGTGACAGAATGATATTCAATGAGAAATTAGCATAGTATGAACAGGGACTGAAATAAAATTAGCAATTAATATTTGAAGCAATTTATTTTGTCCTTTCAATTTGCTTTCAGTCACATGTAACAGATGTATTATTGGTAGAGGTAGTAAATAAATTAAAATAAATTAATAAAACTCACACCGACCCCAATCATTAAGTGGATTTCATGGCCCAGATTGAACATCACTGCTGTACTGCAGCCCTCATCATGGTAATCACTGGTGGAAGAGAAGTCTATCTTGATGAGAGACTGGAGCTGAGTTGAGGAAAAGAGTGATTATATTTCTGCTGTTCAAAGAAAATTATTTTGCTATTGCATGGAAAGAAGATTGCTTTAACTTACCTCTTTCAAAGCTCCCATGTCCATTTTTTCAATGGCTGTGATTGCAGAGAAAACAAAACAATGAATATTTAACTCGATCAACAAAATGGCTCCAACAAAACATTAAGTTTACTGCATATGCTATTTTGCTACCTGTCTCGATCTTCCCCAGCGCAAGGTTTGTAATGTGGAAAAACCCATCCTTTATGAGAAGGAACACATGGTACATCCCTGTCAACAGAAAACAAAACGGGGGCAATACAATAACACATCATTAAACACCTAGAGAATAAATTTTAAATCCATTTGTTTCCAGTGCACACTACGGCCTTAAGATTCTACTCATTCTCCTGTAATTGTTTTTTACCTAAGGATGTCTTGTCCTCTTGTATGATGAGATAGCGGTATGTTTTCTTATTGCAGTTGGATGGTCTCTCTACCAAAGCCTACAAACAAGGAAATGACACAACATGTTAATGTACATGAACAGAAACACGTAACACAACTCAAACTCAAGAGAACACAAGTTATCAGGACTATTGGCTGGTTGCCATCATCTTTTTCATCTCAAGTGTTGTAGGTGAAATAAGACAGTATAACAGTGACCGACGATATAGGAGGCCTTATAATAAATAAGAAGAAAACACCCTTACCTTGGTGAGAAGGATTCTCTTGTGCGGAACATAGATCAAATGAAGGTTGCCATTTCTTTCACAGACTACCAAAAACTGGCCTTCCAGACATACGTCAATGGCATCCACATCAGTTTCTGAAAAATAAATCTTGGTATTAACGTACAGTAGTTACTGTGAAATGTCAAGCTACACTGATGGGAAAGCATGATGAAATCTGGCACGTGACTGAACGGTTACATTATCTTCAAACTGATTTATTTTGGAGTAATACAGATAGCTTTAACGCAGTGTCCATCAGTCATGTTAACAAATCTGGGCCGGCCGATTTGGATGCATCCCAACTGACATCTGACAAATAGCAAACAGCGTGAAGATGAAAGGAGGAATATGAAAAGGTGTTGTATACCAAAGTGAAGAAGCAGCAGGATGGTCTGATAGCTCTGGTCAAACAGGATTACAGTCTTGTCAGCAACAACAATGCTCCAGTTTGAACCACTGTAGGAGGAAAGACAGGGATCTGCCTGCACCTGCAAGAACCAGCATTTAGATCCAATCACTGATAAGTGCTGTTACAAGTTGGGTGGTTGATTGTACTAGTAACCTACACGCCAGCTCATACCTTGAGATCCTCGGGCAATAGGCTTTTGTTTGTTCCAGAGCATGGCTGAAATCAAGAGGGAACAGAGCATTTGCAGCCAGAGCACCGAGGCTCTGGAACAATCTACCCGAGGAAATCAGGTCGGCGGAAACAGTGAATTCTTTTAAATTCATTGTTCTTCGAATATATTCAACGTAGTGACGAAACGCGCTCTGTAGAGCAGTTTGTCCGTTTGGACTGCTGTAGAAATATGGCGGAGCAACACTGT
>NC_060170.1:22408526-22421837 GCF_021292245.1 Micropterus dolomieu | reverse complement strand
CAACTAAGTTTTAAAACGATTTCCACCAGCAGGAATCTACACAAATGCTTAACTTACAATAAATATTGTAAAATTCAGGCTTTTGGATTTCTTTGCAAGCATTGTGACAGAATGATATTCAATGAGAAATTAGCATAGTATGAACAGGGACTGAAATAAAATTAGCAATTAATATTTGAAGCAATTTATTTTGTCCTTTCAATTTGCTTTCAGTCACATGTAACAGATGTATTATTGGTAGAGGTAGTAAATAAATTAAAATAAATTAATAAAACTCACACCGACCCCAATCATTAAGTGGATTTCATGGCCCAGATTGAACATCACTGCTGTACTGCAGCCCTCATCATGGTAATCACTGGTGGAAGAGAAGTCTATCTTGATGAGAGACTGGAGCTGAGTTGAGGAAAAGAGTGATTATATTTCTGCTGTTCAAAGAAAATTATTTTGCTATTGCATGGAAAGAAGATTGCTTTAACTTACCTCTTTCAAAGCTCCCATGTCCATTTTTTCAATGGCTGTGATTGCAGAGAAAACAAAACAATGAATATTTAACTCGATCAACAAAATGGCTCCAACAAAACATTAAGTTTACTGCATATGCTATTTTGCTACCTGTCTCGATCTTCCCCAGCGCAAGGTTTGTAATGTGGAAAAACCCATCCTTTATGAGAAGGAACACATGGTACATCCCTGTCAACAGAAAACAAAACGGGGGCAATACAATAACACATCATTAAACACCTAGAGAATAAATTTTAAATCCATTTGTTTCCAGTGCACACTACGGCCTTAAGATTCTACTCATTCTCCTGTAATTGTTTTTTACCTAAGGATGTCTTGTCCTCTTGTATGATGAGATAGCGGTATGTTTTCTTATTGCAGTTGGATGGTCTCTCTACCAAAGCCTACAAACAAGGAAATGACACAACATGTTAATGTACATGAACAGAAACACGTAACACAACTCAAACTCAAGAGAACACAAGTTATCAGGACTATTGGCTGGTTGCCATCATCTTTTTCATCTCAAGTGTTGTAGGTGAAATAAGACAGTATAACAGTGACCGACGATATAGGAGGCCTTATAATAAATAAGAAGAAAACACCCTTACCTTGGTGAGAAGGATTCTCTTGTGCGGAACATAGATCAAATGAAGGTTGCCATTTCTTTCACAGACTACCAAAAACTGGCCTTCCAGACATACGTCAATGGCATCCACATCAGTTTCTGAAAAATAAATCTTGGTATTAACGTACAGTAGTTACTGTGAAATGTCAAGCTACACTGATGGGAAAGCATGATGAAATCTGGCACGTGACTGAACGGTTACATTATCTTCAAACTGATTTATTTTGGAGTAATACAGATAGCTTTAACGCAGTGTCCATCAGTCATGTTAACAAATCTGGGCCGGCCGATTTGGATGCATCCCAACTGACATCTGACAAATAGCAAACAGCGTGAAGATGAAAGGAGGAATATGAAAAGGTGTTGTATACCAAAGTGAAGAAGCAGCAGGATGGTCTGATAGCTCTGGTCAAACAGGATTACAGTCTTGTCAGCAACAACAATGCTCCAGTTTGAACCACTGTAGGAGGAAAGACAGGGATCTGCCTGCACCTGCAAGAACCAGCATTTAGATCCAATCACTGATAAGTGCTGTTACAAGTTGGGTGGTTGATTGTACTAGTAACCTACACGCCAGCTCATACCTTGAGATCCTCGGGCAATAGGCTTTTGTTTGTTCCAGAGCATGGCTGAAATCAAGAGGGAACAGAGCATTTGCAGCCAGAGCACCGAGGCTCTGGAACAATCTACCCGAGGAAATCAGGTCGGCGGAAACAGTGAATTCTTTTAAATTCATTGTTCTTCGAATATATTCAACGTAGTGACGAAACGCGCTCTGTAGAGCAGTTTGTCCGTTTGGACTGCTGTAGAAATATGGCGGAGCAACACTGTGACTTCCATGTAAGGGGCCTGCGGTGTATGTAGATAGAAATGACTCATTCTAAGGTAATAAAAACATAGCGGTTAATTATGTAAGGTCTTTATACGCCACTGAAAACATAGTTATTATATTGCATTTCTCTCAATAGATCCTCCTAAATATTGCACACATAAATTATTTTATAACTTGTATTTGATTCTTGTAAAGCACTTGTAATGTTGGTTTTAAAAGTGCTCTATAAATAAAGATTATTATTATTATTAAAAGATTCACAACTAAGTATTATTTAAAAGAAATAAGAGGAATGGTTCTATCAGGGCCCAGGGGACCCACAATCCTTTGCTACGCCCCTGGATGTGAGAGTGTAGTAAAATAAATGGAGCATGTTCGTGTACGTTACTGTAAATATTGACATTCATGAACATTACCTCATTAGCAGTGGATATTTTGACCAGTGTATCCACCTGATACAAGCCGCTACCGTTTTCCTCCCTTGACACACTGCCGAAACGGACAGTGTTTGTGTCCTCGTTGGTCAGAAGTTCAACGTCGCTCCACATCGTCATTTCGTGAAGCTAAATTACATGGAAGAAATGTGTTATTATGGTTTTGAGTATTACTTGAAATGCGATAAATTAGCCAGGCTGGCTAATAAATCATGTGTGCATTAACGCCAACTTCATGTTAATGCTAGTAACGTTAACTGAACCAAGAGTTACAAGACCAACAACATCTAAGATGAACTGCTGGTTTCTATGAACAACGGCAAACTGGCAGTTTATTTTTATTTAGTTGATAGTAACTCACCACTCTAACGTTACTGAAAAAATCAGACAGCTACAACACCCAGAGTCGCCATAACTCAAAGTATTAGAATTTGGCGGGTTGCTTGTTGCTGCTGCTTCTTCTTCTATGTCGAAATAGATGCTCCCTGAGCTTTGCCTTCCAGATCCAACTTCCCTCACACGCTACGTACAAACCAGGCCACCTTCATTAAGACTGTCAGAAATAAACCCCATCCACGGTCTGTATTTTATTGGTATCCATTTGAAATCTAAACCTAAACATAAAATTAACAAAATGTGTTTGGGCTGTGGACAGCCTGAAAGTATGCGCGGCCTGACAGGCCTATTCCAGGGAATAAAATTCGCCGCCCACCAACAGAGAGGCGTGGCATTGTAGAAATGTCCAGAGAGCCTTGTTGTGTTGCCAGGTTGGCAAAAACCGGTCTTGCGTGGTTAGTCAATTGATCTTCTGTTACATTTACGGCAGTGGTTTAAAGATTATGGAGCATTTTGCTTTCATTAATCGGTGATTGTATTTTTTTAGAATTAGAATCAATTAAAGTAATTAACAAGGAATTGTACAGGGCTTTATAAGACAAAAATACCAGCGTCAATCCTAGTATTACAGGTTATCAAACTTTCCAAACACTACGAAAAGCCCTTTCCCGTAATTATTATGTAATTACATATCACCACATTGTCTTCAATAAAGTGGAATTATCTTTTTATAGTTTTACATGTTTGCTGTACCATTGATTTTTGTTTGGTCCGTTTGATTTGGGTTATGCAAGTCTTGTTGGAATATGCCTGAATGTAGAGGATTCAAGAGGTAAAACCTGGCATCCCAGATCAAATTAGTTGAGCCCTGAGCCCCAGACAACGGCTGTTTCCCCTAGCAGCTAACTACCTCTATTCGTTTGTACAGTGAACAAATCAACTACTGTGTGACATATATATTGTACTTCGGGATCATGTCGGTAAGTACCATTACATAATGATAATCAAGACATATGCGGATGCATTAATATCTATGTATCGTTATACGTTTACGATTCTATTTAGAAATAATTTTTCTTAAAGATGGCGGTTAGCTTAAGTTAGCTTAGCGACGTAGCTAACGCTTACATTGCTCTCTGACGAAAGTATGAATGACGAACGTCGTTGGATTTAGCTAGTATAGATAGCGTGTTAGCAAACTGGTTTGTTATCTTGTCACACTACCGTTTCCTTAACAATCAGGGCAGCGTTATACTATACATTTGGTTGACAAAGCATTGTCATGACATAATAAAATCATCCGGATGTCGTATGTCGAATTGGTTAAGAGAATAGCCTGAAACAACCATCAGTAGCAGCTGGTTAACATTGTGAAGGCCTGTGACATGGACTTTACTTTATTTAATGTTATTCGACTAAGCTAGTGCTATTGATAGCACGTTTGAAAGCTCTGTTTTTAGTCTGTGGATGATAACCACAGGCCCATTATCTAAAGTAGGCTAACGTTATATCAAATTGATACTGAATTATCTCTTGACTTTATTCTGACTGGTCTCTGTTGTTTAAACAGATATTCTAAGGATGTCACATCTAAGTTAATACCACAAGATGTACAGTAAATTGGAAAAACAGAATGTGCAAAATGAAAATAAAGTCCCCATAAATAGAAGGCAGAATTAAAAAGTTTAAACAATTTACTTATAAAGTAAACAATCAGTATTAATAAAGGAATTCATTGAAAAATATTTCCTAACAAGTTATTGTGGGCCAAATCAATGCCCTAAAACTGCCTTGAACCCTTGACAGCCAAATGACATGACAAGTATCAAATCCATTAAATTAACAAAGATATTAGGAAAGTTTAGTAATGCAAGTAGCACTTTGAATTTGTAAAGCTAATGAGCAAATGTATGATATAAATGCTTGGCAAAGAAATTATTAATTGATAATCTCGATTAGAACTGCTCCAATAGGACACTTGTTGTGTAACTAATCAACTTAAAAACATAAGTAACATCATGAAATTGGTTTGTATTTAACAGGGTGCAGATCATCATTGCCTGTGTGTGTCTCATTTGCAAGATTGAGTGAAATGATTAACCCACAGTAGAAAAGTAATTCATTCAGGGACATTAAAACACATCCTATATTACACTGTCCTAGTTTTAATTGTCTCACACACTGGTGCTTTAACATTATTGCAAATCTCAGTTAGCCTATATTTCAGGGTGTTCTAATGGGCTAATGTTAAGAAATAGTTCACACTGCCTTCATGAGTGCGTACACCTACAGTGTGTATTTTTTTTTTCTCATATCCATTTCTTTCAGGCAAGTGACAACGACTCTGTCGACTTGACCAGAACAGGCTCTCCAGTTCATCACAGAAAAAAACACAGCATGGAGTCATCTCGATCTCCCAGAAGCTCCAAACACCACCATTCACGCTCACGGTCACGCTCCAGGGAACGAAAACGTTAGTATTCAGTAATAGTATCCAGAAAGTGTTGAATACGCCAGAAGAATTAGGGCCATGGTATGATATTTGTTCTCAGTATATACACTCATGAGGTGTATCAGTGGAGTGTGTGGGAAGAAAAGAGTCACCCACTGTTTTAGCCGTGAAAATGAATGTATCCTAATATTTGTGAGGTTGTTGAAGTCGCTTCACTATCATCTAGTTACATTAGCATGTGACAGTGATTACATAATTTTCAATTAGTGGGAAATGTCTGCAGTCATATTCTTTTCAAAAGTGTAGATTTAATGTGTCAATTAATAAAGAGTCAATTCCCCAACAGAAACTTCTGCTCCACTAACTTTAGAAAATACTATATACTGTAGCTTTACTGCCTGCTTCTCTGAATGTGCTTGCTCATTTTTCTTTAAAAGTTTGCTGAGAGGGTAATTTTGAAAAATACGTTTGTCAGCACTCTTCTTTCTGCTGTTTACAGGTGACAGAAAATACAGACGGAGTCGCAGCAGGAGCAAAGAGGTAAATAATAAATTCATTTCTATGACTAGACACACATTTGATGTGATTTTGAAGGCCTTATGTTGTATTCCTTATTAATTTTAGGTCGAGGTGAGTATATTTTATTAGGTAAAATAAGATTAAATAACCAAAGTTAAGAAAAAAACATAGAGGGAGATGGGTTTGCGCACATGGAAAGGGTCCTTTTTTTTAACCCTCCCTATGTTGACATGTCTCAAAGGAAGCTTTCATCCTTGGATATCTGTCATTAAATGTAACCATATTAAATGGTGAAGAGTAGATATTTTTTCCTTTTTTTTTTTTTTTTTGTTAAAACCTGTGTGTAGATCACATGATAACATTTCTACAATAAATCATACTCAGCGTGCTAATGCACGAAGAGACTGAACAGAAGACCCTGCTGACATAGCAAAATAATATGTCTACTACTGGGACAGGTAACTATCTGCCATTCAAACTCTTTGTCTCTCACTGTTAGTAGAAGAATTTGAAATAACTTTTGCATCTCTTTCAGCTAGGGATGGGCATAAGTAAACATACAATGAATTCAAACACAATCTCATGGTGTTTGGATTGCCTTTCAAACTAATTTGTCTGTATAAAGAGTAAGAACTATTGTCCTCTTAAGTGATAAGCCACATCATACTAATAATGGCCCATTCCAAACTATTTACCCATGAGGTAAAGATGGTGTGAGAATTTGACTTTAGTTGTTGCATAGGAAAGATAAACCTGATATGTTGTAGAAAAGCATGATTTTAATTTAGTAAGTTTATCAGTATTTTTCCTGTGAATTTATAATTGTGTTTTATGATGTAAGTTGGATGCCCATCCCTGACCATCAAGTTCAAAGCACTTAGGTAACATTGAATTGTTGTTGTTGCTGAACTGACAAAAGTTTTTTCCTGAGGATCAGATCGTAAGTTTTGCATGCACACTCGTAAAAGATTTGAGAGATTCTTTCTATAATTATGTTGAAATTAATGTAGTCAAATTGGTCTATACCTGAAATGCCCACAGGTATTTATATATATATATATATAAAAATATGTGTGAGCATTTGTAATGTTCACAGAATGACATTCTATATATGTTATGAAAGTGGATTTGAAATGACAAGGTTTTTTTTTTTAAACTTGTCTCAATTTATTACATACCTGCTGCTTTAAGCCATGGTACTAACTCTTTTTGTTGCGCTATTTTCCTGAAAGAGACAACTTCTTCTTAAAACAGGCACGAAAGAGGGACTCTCAGAAGCCATCAAAATCGCACAGAAAAACAGATGAGCAAGATCCAGAGAGACTTTCAGCAGAGAACGGAGAGGAGCGATCCAGACGAAAAGACAGGAGGCCCTCCAAGGGTCGGAGCTTGTCCAGGTCACACTCACGAGAGAGGTTAGTTTGGTCACTAAACTGCATAAAGAAATATGTTAAGCAGGTTCTAACTGTTTTAATGACACAGAAAAAAACATTGTTATCAAGGGTCTGTAATAGTTTCTGGATTAATAAACAAATGTATCCTTATTCCTATTGTAGATGTCCTGGTGTCATTAAATACCACTCAGTAGACCCATTTATTCAAAACATTTATCAAGGAAAAAACTATGGTCGGACTCTGATTCATGCCAGTAATATCTTTGATTCATGTTGATGGGTCTTGTTGTTTTCAGGCGACATAACAGCAGAAGTAAGGACAAACGGCGATCACGATCACGCAGCCGGGACAGGAAGAAGAAGGCAAGGTCTCGTTCAGGTTCAAGGACCAAACACCGTCATCATAGCAGAAGTCGCAGTAAGAGCAGGTTAGTTTAATTGAAAGGTCAGGGGATTAAGTGTTTTCGAACTCCTCTTTTTTTTTTTTTTTTTTTTTTTTTTTTTTTTTTTTTCCCTGCATGATTGCCATTCTACATTGACTTGTTTTTTTTATTCCACCAGGGAGCGAAAGAAAAGGAGTGAGAAAGTGCGCAGAAAGAGCAGAAGCAGGTCTGTTAATCCACCTGCCTTCCGGGGCCGAAACACAGCTATGGATGCACAAGAGGCCCTGGCCAGAAGGCAAGGCAACAGCTTACAGGGCATTTACAATATAGATGGTTGGTCATTCTGTTCTGGCCAATTCTGGGCAATGTTAGTGGCAATTATTGCATCTGCATACTTGCAGCTACAAAGCCTTTTTTTTCTCATTTCACAGACATTGTCAATTTTTACTGCTCTATTTTAGTGCTATATTAATGCCTGGAATTTTTAAGAAGATGATATGGCTAGTAGTCAAGCACAGATTAGTTAGCATTAACAGAGAAATAAATTTAAACCTCACCATCAGCCTGCAACTGAGACATTCTTTCCTGAAGTTACTCAGATGAAAGTTGTAGACCACTGGTTTTGGCTGTAATTTGACTTCTCATTCATGTTGAATTTGCCAGAGAGCATTGTTGTTCATAAAAAGAAATCGCATTGGTAGGAAAACAGGGAAACATAATATTGTGATAGGTGTGGTGTACTGTTGGCCTAGGTGTTTTAAGACACTGACCGTAATTTCAGCAGCCACATATTTTAGTCTGGCCGGGGACCTTTGTTGCATGTTGCCCCTCCTCTCTTTCTCTCATCTCATGTTCAAATCTTTACTGTCCCCTGTTAAATGAAGGCAAAAATACTCAAATAATACATATGCTGACCCTAATTTCAGCTGGCTGATGTCTCCAACATGTTGAGCTATGACTTTTTGCTTACAGATCATATCACAACTTTTAGGTACACAACAGCAAGCACACTGTGCTTTTAAACCAAATAAGTAATGAGATCTTTACTCTATTTCTTTCCAGGCTGGAGAGAGCAAAGAAACTACAGGAGCAGAAGGAGAAGGAAATGTTTGAGAAACAGCAGCAGCAACAGCAGGAGATAGCTGCTGGTGAGAAGCACTTATTGCACCAAGATTTAAAACCTTGAGTCCAGATTAGTTACTTACTTATGCTGGTTGTTGTTTTGTTTCCAGTGGCTGCCCCTATTGCAGCAGTAGCTGCTGCTGCTGCAGCGGCTGCCTCAAACCCCGGCCTAAATGTGGCAGCCCTCCTGGCCTCTGGGACGCAGGTCACGCCTCAGATTGCTATGGCAGCACAAATGGCAGCCCTTCAAGCAAAAACACTGGCAGAGACTGGTATTGCTGTTCCCAGCTACTATAACCCATCCTCTGTAAACCCCATGAAGTTTGCAGAGCAGGAGAAAAAGAGGAAAATGCTATGGCAAGGAAAGAAGGAAGGGGTAAGATTTAACTTTGTTTCTTGTTTATCCACCAGTTATTTCCCTCTTGAAATTGTCTAAACATACTTACACAATATGTCTTTAGAAAAGGATGTTTTAATGTACAATATTTTAATATATATTTAACATTACATATTGCCTATCATTTCTGTTTTTAATTTTTAAGGACAAGTCTCAGACAGCTGAGTTGTGGGAGAAGCTAAATTTTGGAAACAAGGACCAAAATGTTAAATTTCGCAAACTAATGGGTATTAAAGTAAGTATTAATTATTATTTTACTTAACCAGTAGGTGTGGTTTGAAGCTACGGTTAAGTCTTCTCTATATCACAGTTATATCAGAGTTAAATTGAATGTGCTGTCTTTACAGGGAGAAGATGATGCTGAAGCTTCCAAACCAATTAACGATGAAGGCATCAAGACTCTTCAGAAGCAGGAGGAGATGTTCAGGAACCTTGACGTTCAGTATGAGATGGCTCGGTCTCAGACCCACACCCAGAGGGGAATGGGCCTCGGCTTCTCCTCCTCATTCTCACGTGGAATGGATTCAATCTAGTGCCAAATACTGGCTGTCGTTGCCACTCATCTGATCATATAGGACCACCAGTTCATCGCTAGCCTTCAAGCCTGCATGGATGTTGCTCTGAATCTGTAACTTATTTATAGATAAACATCTCACATATTGGAACATTATAGTGTAAATGGCCAGATGCTGAGTTTGTCTCAGTGTTTATTAATCTGTACATCTCTGCAACAGGACGCATCAGTTTGACTGACTGATACTGGTTAAAATTAGATATTTGTTTGAATAATGTGGTAGCTTTTTTTTAACTCCAAATATATATTGATATGTGATTGTTTGAACATAACTGAATATAATGTGGTTCAAGTGAACACTGTACATCCATCCAGTGATAGGCATCTGAAGTCAATGTAGCATTATCAGAATCCCTCAGTTTTCATTTCTCCTGATTGGGGGGGAAAAAACAGAACAGTGGGTTGTAATACATTTAGTCTTCAGGTTTGCCTCAAGATGTGCTTGAGGAGTTATCACATATTTCAGTTGTTGTTGAAATAAATTAGTTTTGTGTTGAGTAAGGTTTTTCATACATCACTTTAACATTGTTTTTATGTGATACCTTTTTGTGGGTTACTACGTTTGGGTTCAAATAGTGTTGGTGGTTCTGGGTGTAGGGGAAAAAAATGAACATAAGGTCAAAATCAGATGGAGTTAAATTGATGTCAAGTTAAATGCTACTGTTATGCTTTACATCAGAAAAAGGACATCTTCACAAAATGTCACTTGTTTAGTTTACTTTAGTTACTCAGCCCTAGGTGTTAACAAACCTGATAGTAGTATGTGCATCAAAAAATAGACTGTTATAAGGAAAGAAAGCACAACTTTGCATACAAAAATTTAAATTTATTACAATACTAGAAGATTTTCACTCAAATTGCAGCACTTTCTCTTGACACCTACATGGAAATCCACTCTTATTTACATATTAGACTGGAGTACAGTACATGAGCCACGCCAGTGATGAGGTTGTGGTTGGCAAACTCGAGGATAAGGAGCAGGATTGGGTACTCGCTGTGTCTCTTCTCCAAGGTGGAGTCTTCACTTAAACCCATCCAATGAAGCAGCAGTGTTCGCATGGCCTCAGGGAATAGTTCTGTGGCTAGTTCCTCAGCAGGTGGCAAGTCACTAATTCGCTCAATATGGTGAACTTTAAAGCCCTCCACTTTCTGGCTGATGCTGCTATTGGCTGCATGAAACTGCTGGCCAAGCCAACGTCCTATACAACTAAGCAGGGAACTTGAATACACACAGCCCCAGTCTTTGGCCTTTAGCAGGGCTAACACGGTTTCTGTCACATCCTTTTCTTCTAGATTCCCCTTCATGTATCGATCAATGTTCTCCAATAGCAGCGAGATTGTTTCAAGCTGTTCTGTGTAGCATTGAGTGTCAGAGGAGAGTTTGTCATCCAAGCTATGCAATTTCTGTCTCACTGTGGACACAATTTCAGGTTGCATGCTCTGTTTAGGAAAAGAACAATAATCGTGATCTGCTGATGTATTACTTGTGCCACTGCCACATACGTCCACAAATCCTCTGCCAACCTGGCAATGCTGAGGTTGTGACATCTCATTGATTGATTCTGTGTCATGCAGGCTGCTGGATAGTTTAAAGTCGAGCTGCACACTGAGGCTGTAACTCATTTTCAGAGGGCTGTCATTTATCTGCGATTTCCAAACATCCTACAAAGGAAAGGCAGTAATATATCAAAGGATATAAAAAAAATCAGGTAGAGACACCAAATATGAACTGTACTGTACCTGGAAGTTCTCCAGCACAGCGAGCTGCTCTTGCTTACTGTACATTTCAAAGGCTACTCGAAAAAGTCCTTGAATGCTGTAGAACCAGAGGCTGTTATTTACAGTAGGCACCTTCAACCCATGGAACCTGAATGCTGCAACAAGAAGACCACACTGTCATGTGTATACAGGTGTTTGCATTGATGGTACTTCTTTTAAACCCTCTAGTTGCATTTTACCTGAGGAGAAATGTATTTTTGTTGCCAATCCTTTCTTTGCAAACTTGGCGTGGTATCTGGGATGGTTGTCTGTACGGATGTCCGTGTTGGAGAAGAGATCAGCTCCTAAATACAGGGGAAAAAGTGGACTCTGAAACAGATACAGAGATGATACATATGAAGCCACCTTAAGATATGGACATACATTGGGAAATGGACAGATTTTATATATATATATATTTTTAAAGAGCTCCTGTTTGTGATAATGTATATTACACAACAAAAAATACAATTTGTATGATACGTACATATTAAATCAGAATATAATTATCTCCACATCCATTCTGATTTTTTCGTTATACAATTAAAAAGTATATGACTGATCACTTCCCTCCTGAATGGAGCTGTGATGATAATGATGATGGGCGATATAGCACCCTCTAGCTGGTTTCGAGAGTTATGGGAAATGTGATTATAAAAACACATCTGCCATCTTAGTTGAAATTATGAGAGTTAAAAACACATATTTGTGCTTTATGTGATACTTGTCACTAACCTTGTTGGGACACTCTGTCAGCCTGAACGATGTCAGATCCATCAAGTAAATGAAACGAATTTTCCGCGAGCCCCCGTCCCACTGCGGTAAGGTTAAGTGGATAGTTGAGCAGCTTGACATGGCTGGAAGCAAATGAAGCGTCTCACTTAGTCACAGTTGTGTGTTGTCCTGTGGAAAGGCTAAGTATTTTACCTGAACGCTGTAGACAAAGGTAGAGAAGTCAAACTATCTGCAAGTAACCGAACTGAACTGGCTCAACTGAACACAAACAGTGTGTGTTGTCGTTAGCCCTCGGCGCTGTCTTACAGACCCAAGAAGCCGTTACGAATTAAAAGTGACTCCTCTCAAACGGAGCACAATAACTATTCCAACATTTCTGTTGTGAAATCTAAACTCGAGCATCGATATCGGAATGGTTCCTTCTCTTCTTGTAGGAAAAATGTAACCTGTAACGCTACTGTGTGGGCAAACATAAACCCACGTCTGTGAGTCCACTACGTGACATGAGGAGGACCAATGAATACGGAGAGTCGTTGCTTTCACCTCTGAACTTCCCGTCCTGGGCTGCAGAGCAGGGAAAGATGGCCGAGCTTGATTTCGGGGATAATGAGCTCTTTCAGCAGCTTGATGACTCCGCGCCGCCGGTCCCGACGCACATTCGCTTCACAGATGATGAGGAAGACAAGGAAGAGACGAGCCAGCTTCGGAGCAGGCTGGAGGAGTGTGATGACTACATTCAGAGACTCACTGAGGAGAATATCCTTGTGTTCAGTGTGTGCTAGCACTAGCTCACGTCTGCTAGCACGGTTAGCTCCTCCACGTCTCTGTAACCAAAACAGAAAAACAACCTGAAAATGTTTTTATTTTATTTCATGTGTGTAGGCTTTCTGTCTAATTCCTTAACTTGTAGTCACATAAAGGTTTGAGAAGAAAGCAAAACATCCTGACACGACCAAGGTAATAAGGCAACGTCAATGCGCACTAGAAACGAAACTGATCATCAAGTAACCAACACTAATTTCCCTCTGTCTTTACAGCGGCATCTCAATTGAAGATGTCAACATTGACGGGCCAGTTCTTCAAATCCTTTATGCGAATAATTTTATTTCAAAGTAAGCAATCGTTTCTCATCAATTAAATGGGTTTATTCACTCACGTGTGGTTTGCACAGTACATTTTTATCACCCCTGACATTGAGGTTGTAATCTTAAAAATATTTTTAGTTTAGTTGTTACTGGTACTC
>NC_060170.1:22381573-22408426 GCF_021292245.1 Micropterus dolomieu | reverse complement strand
GGGAAAGATGGCCGAGCTTGATTTCGGGGATAATGAGCTCTTTCAGCAGCTTGATGACTCCGCGCCGCCGGTCCCGACGCACATTCGCTTCACAGATGATGAGGAAGACAAGGAAGAGACGAGCCAGCTTCGGAGCAGGCTGGAGGAGTGTGATGACTACATTCAGAGACTCACTGAGGAGAATATCCTTGTGTTCAGTGTGTGCTAGCACTAGCTCACGTCTGCTAGCACGGTTAGCTCCTCCACGTCTCTGTAACCAAAACAGAAAAACAACCTGAAAATGTTTTTATTTTATTTCATGTGTGTAGGCTTTCTGTCTAATTCCTTAACTTGTAGTCACATAAAGGTTTGAGAAGAAAGCAAAACATCCTGACACGACCAAGGTAATAAGGCAACGTCAATGCGCACTAGAAACGAAACTGATCATCAAGTAACCAACACTAATTTCCCTCTGTCTTTACAGCGGCATCTCAATTGAAGATGTCAACATTGACGGGCCAGTTCTTCAAATCCTTTATGCGAATAATTTTATTTCAAAGTAAGCAATCGTTTCTCATCAATTAAATGGGTTTATTCACTCACGTGTGGTTTGCACAGTACATTTTTATCACCCCTGACATTGAGGTTGTAATCTTAAAAATATTTTTAGTTTAGTTGTTACTGGTACTCTCCCCCCCCCAACACTTGTTTTAGTTTTTACATAGTGCCTCATAAAATGAAATAACAGCATATTAATTATATTTGTTTATATTTACTTGCTGTGTGTGCACCTCACTGCTACATTATTTAAAAAATCATGTTGAAAGTGTGTGTGTGTGTGTGTGTGTGGGTGTGTTTGTCTATAAATAATATAATTACAAAAACAGTAATAAACATCCCCCCTTTAGGCAGTGTCGTCAAGAAATTGAAGATAGCATCTGCAATTTGATTTGGAAGCACCAGAAAGCAAGCAATGAAAAGAAAAAATCCATCTTTGTCATGAAACCTCAGGTATTTACACATTATATTGTATTTTGTTTATTATCGATACAGTTGTGACTTTACTTTAAAAAAAAAACTTGTTCTACCTTGTATGAAGAATTCAGCGTTTGCTATGGATGAAGATCCTCAGAAGTCAACTTCTACTGGTGTAAGAACAACGACAGAAGCATTTAAAGTGAGTATTTACTGTTAATTTCAGTGGTTTGCATATTGCACACATTTCTTGCCACATTAAAAACAAAATGAGATGTTTTTGTTTGTTTCTTATGTTTCTGTCATAGGTGGTTGGTAGTGTCTTATATTTCACTACTTTCAGTGTTGATAAACTTGGACAGCCTCTGGTGAATGAAAACCCCCAGCTGACCGATGGTTGGGACGTTCCAACGTATCTTTAAGATGGATAAATGTGACATGTCATCAGAAATCTACAGTCTAGTCTGTCAGGTCATTTGTTTTGAACATGTGTTGCACACGTAGAGAACCATTTTGCCATGGGATAAGAATTTTCATTTTCAAGGATAGATGTCTTTAATTTTAAATGTGCAGTTTATTATTATTATTATTTTTTTATTATATATTTATTAAATATCCAGCACACTTTCAAGGTGTTTAATTAGAAAAGCTAATGATTTTGATTTGGGAAACAGGATAACATTTCCTCAATTGTTGTAAAGCTATCACCAGGTTTTCAACCAGGTCATTGGCACTGATGGACAAGAAATAGAAATGAAAGACAAAAGGTATGTCTGGGGTTATTAATGAAGCATTTTTTAGTTTCCATCTTCTGTTTATGACTTGCTTTATGTCTTTGCTGTGTGGCATATAACTTTATGATGGTCCAGTCACTGATCTGTTCATTATAGACCCAAATCTATGTGTTTCAACTGCGGTGCGAGCAGTCATCAGCTGAGAGACTGTCCTAAGGTAAGAACAAGTAAGCATTATGATGGTATGAACCCAAGTTGAACATACGAAAAGTCATAACTTGATATACTACATTTATACATTATCACCTCTCTAGCCTAAAGACATGGCCGCAATTAATGAGAGAAGAAAGGAGTTTAATCAGAACAACAACCAGTCCATGCAGAGTAACCAGCGATACCATGCTGATGAAGTGGAAGAGCGGTTTGCTAAATACAAGCCTGGAGTCATGAGGCAGGATTGTTATTTTGTACATGACAGACACAAACACCATTTTATCACATGCAATATCTGTTGTAGCAAGTAAAATTAAATATTGATCATTTAATATTTTACACTGTGTGTGCTTTTTAAACAGCGAGGAGTTGTTGTCAGCACTGGGAATTGATGGCAACACCCTCCCTCCCCTGATTTATCGCATGAGGCAGCTAGGCTACCCACCAGGTTGGCTCAAAGAGGCAGAGATGGAAAACTCTGGCTTAACACTGTATGATGGAAATGGTATGTTTTTAAATGAAATTGATACCTGTGTGGTTCTGTTGTTGTTTTTTTCTTTGCGCAAACTACTGGAAAGCATACCAATGTTTTTGAAATGTACAGAGGTTGAGCTGAATCTGCATTTTTTTTTTCTTTCTCCCTTCTGTTTTCTAGTTTCAAATGACGGCAACACAACAGATAACACAAATTCACACATCTCTTATGACGTTTCCAAACTGGTAGACTTCCCAGGCTTCAATGTAGCTTCACCACACACAATGAAAGATGTAAGGCCCATGATCCTTTAATGATATGATCTTTTCAAATGTTGTGCTTAAATATATTGCGAAGTTATGGTAGTCCAGGTATCTGAGTTATTTAAATTTCAGTTATATTAATATTTTGTTTTAATTTATGACTTCAGACAAAGGAAAACTGGAAATCAATGCAGTACTCTTTGATGTGATTTCATCAGCATTTTTGTATTTGTGTTAAAACTTAAATTTGAATTATATAATTGTGTCTTACACAACATTTCATTTGTGCAAATACTGTAGTATGGAGTCACTTTGAGCTTTATGTGTGTATGAAATATTGTGTCTGTGCAAGGAGTCAGCATCATGGCAGCTAGTTAGAAGTTTCAGTGCTTTTTTGTGGCAGGACGTTGTTACCACAGTTGCTCCTCTCACACTTTTTCTTTGCTTTCTGACCTCAAGGAGTTTTTGCAGTATGGATCTATTCCAATGCAAAGCAGCCACATGAAGCCAAACTATGCAGCCTACTTGTCCAACAACTTCCCTATGGTAAGTCACTCAAGTGGCTTGGTTTTTTTCCTCTCAAAACATCTGCTTCCTGTAATAACTTCCTATCTGACAGTCCTGCTCCACTTTAACCAGGCTTTCTGGATATTATGTGTGAATACTTATGCAAACATGTTGGGTGTTATTTCTTGGATCCATACTTATGCTCTATGATACCACTCTGGCTTAAAATGAAAGACACAGAGAGCTATTGAGTGATTATAATGTTACATAACAGTTGTTGAAGGATCATTATAAACCCATGGTAGATACTGCAGCTATTTCTGTCCCTTTCTATCATTAATTCTGCTCTTCTCCATCTTAGTGACACTTGAATATGAGTAAAGGTAGATGTATTAGGTTTTCATATCATGACCAAATAACGAAAAGAAGTCCACACCATTCAAACACCACTTTGCTTAACACATCCTCACTGCTCAAGGTTATTCAGTTATATAATCATGACATTTCAGGCTTTGCATCATTATCATCTAACTCAAATCAGAAGACAGAGAATATAATTACCAGGACAGATTATAAATACAATTCTTAAAGAGCAATAAAATGTAAATGCACAAACAAAATTATATAGAAAACAAACCAGTAGAAAACATTAGGAATACAAAAAAATCAAAGTCATTGTGACACACCTGTTGTATAATCTAATCACATGAAGGATAGAAGAGAGAAAATGCAGGTCAGTGTGCATGATGCTCTAGACAACAGTCCATGCTGTTCACATGCAGTACACGCCCATTATTCATAATCCCATTTTTGATAGCCTATCTAAGTCCTCTGTTATTCCAGCCTCTGGATTTTTATGCTATATCAGTTTACTGGCACCAGTAAAGAGAGATGATATGTGATGTGTGTGCATTTTTGGCAGAGCCCTTAAATATTTTTATTCCACATGTCATTCCTCCTTGTCAACAGCCTGGCACCACCTGCAACAAGAGACGGCATGAATCTGACTCTTCTCCACAGCTAAGGAAGAAGACAAGGCCCAGTCCTGATCGGAACTCGAATAGGAGCTCGGATATGGATATTGAATCAGGTAACTGTTCATCTTAGTCGCTTTTTTTTTTTTCCAGCAGGCACATCATTATGTGTCATAAATGTCCTTGTCAAGAACACAAAGTTACAGATGGATCACAAATTAAAGAAAATGAGAGGAGAAATGTAACAAATCCAGAGTTGCAATGCATGGTACATAGGAAAGCAGGTTAACATCCAATCGCGCTCTGTGGAGGGTACAAAAAAGTTGAGCAGGCCCAGTTGACTGATTTTGTATCAAGATGAGGAAAAATAGTGTTCCATCCCTCCAGTAGACTTACAGAGACACAAAGAATCAACCCCAAGGAACATTAAAGCTCTTGTTGCAGCACGTGGTAGCCCACAAATCTTACTAAGACATTTTATGTTGTTTTTTTTTACTGCAACAGTAGTCTGTAGTTTTCTTGAACACAGTAATACTTGAATCAGCTGCGTCTTTGTTTGGTCAAAGTGTCAACTTTATAATCTTTGGGTGACTTTATTCATCTTCTCTCAGACCCAGGTACACCTTATTATACTTATGGCCCAGGTGACTTCCAGTTTCAACCTCCCCTGCCCCCTGGATCTCCTTGCTTCAGTTCACCTCCTCCTTTACCCCATGGCACTCCTCCTGCTACACCTACTCCCCCACCTCTCCCTAAAGGTACACCACCTCCCACACCCACCAACGGCTCTCCAGCTCTGCGAGTGTGTAACTGGGAAATAGTTGATGAGACTGTGGAAGGAACAGAGGATGAGCTGACACTGGAGGAACTGGAGGAGCAGCAGAGGCTGATTTGGGCAGCTCTAGAAAATGCTGACACTGCCACTAATAGCGACTGTGAGACACCTGCAGTGGGAACACCTGTACCCAGTTCACCAAGTGTGTCTATTCCTGTGCTTGTCGACACAGAACCTGAAGAGGTTGAAGAAGTGATGGACACAACGAGACCTGCAGAAACTTGCCCTAGCGGCAGTGAAAATCAAGGGGAACCAGGTGTTTCCTCTCAGAGCCCTGGCCCAGTCAAAGTCCAGGACGACAGCCCTCGGAGTCCTGGCCCAGTCAAAGTCCAGGACGACAGCCCTCGGAGTCCTGGCCCAGTCAAAGTCCAGGACGACAGCCCTCGGAGTCCTGGCCCAGTCACAGTCCAGGACGACAGCCCTCGGAGTCCTGGCCCAGTCACAGTCCAGGACGACAGCCCTCGGAGTCCTGGCCCAGTCAAAGTCCAGGACGACAGGCCTCGGAGTCCTGGCCCAGTCAAAGTCCAGGACGACAGCCCTCGGAGTCCTGGCCCAGTCACAGTCCAGGACGACAGCCCTCGGAGTCCTGGCCCAGTCAAAGTCCAGGACGACAGGCCTCGGAGTCCTGGCCCAGTCAAAGTCCAGGACGACAGGCCTCGGAGTCCTGGCCCAGTCAAAGTCCAGGACGACAGCCCTCGGAGTCCTGGCCCAGTCACAGTCCAGGACGACAGCCCTCGGAGTCCTGGCCCAGTCACAGTCCAGGACGACAGCCCTCGGAGTCCTGGCCCAGTCAAAGTCCAGGACGACAGGCCTCGGAGTCCTGGCCCAGTCAAAGTCCAGGACGACAGGCCTCGGAGTCCTGGCCCAGTCAAAGTCCAGGACGACAGCCCTCGGAGTCCTGGCCCAGTCACAGTCCAGGACGACAGCCCTCGGAGTCCTGGCCCAGTCACAGTCCAGGACGACAGCCCTCGGAGTCCTGGCCCAGTCAAAGTCCAGGACGACAGGCCTCGGAGTCCTGGCCCAGTCAAAGTCCAGGACGACAGGCCTCGGAGTCCTGGCCCAGTCAAAGTCCAGGACGACAGCCCTCGGAGTCCTGGCCCAGTCACAGTCCAGGACGACAGCCCTCGGAGTCCTGGCCCAGTCACAGTCCAGGACGACAGCCCTCGGAGTCCTGATCCACTGATCTCTAATGGGGGGCCTGGAGATACTACTTCTCCTAAGCATGGCGAGAAGGTAATAGCTGTTCCTCATAGGAGCAACTTTGCAGCCGGCATTGTTCCATTTGAAGATACACCAGAATTCACTGAAGTTGCTGAAGCCACAGGGACATACCTTAGGATCAGAGACTTGCTTAAAAGTTCCCCTCGAAACCTGGCGAAGAAAAAATAAATTTGTACTATCTTGATTTGGAACACAAAGATACATAGATATTTTTTAAGGAAAAACATATATTTTCATTTTCATGACCATCCTATGAAGCATGTTTTTAGCTGTTTATTATTTTGTACCAAGGTGAATGTCTGTGTTGTAAATACAGTGGATCTGTAAACGTACAGTGAGGGAGGGGCATTAAGGGATGCTGCAACAGTTAGTAGGTTTTGACCAATTGTCAGTTTATTTGGTAGGTGTTTTTTTTTTTTTTTTTTTGTAGTGTTACTTGTTTATTTTATTGTAAAATTTGTAAAATGGTAATTTCTTGACCTGTATTCATTTTTAATAGCATGGTGTTTTCATGGCTTTTTTTATTTTTGTCCCACTTGAATTGCTCTAAAATCAGTAAGTAAACATGCTTGTATTTGCTTCACTGTGTTGTTTTGTCTAGCAGCCAAGGCTAGGTGTGGGTTTAATTTTATTTTGCTGCATGTTGACAGCAGAGATGGCCAAATATGTGAGCTACCAGTATACAGTTGATTGTAAGTTATCTTTAGTGAACACATTGATCTTCTGTTACTGTAACCAGCTCACCTGCTCATTTTGATGCACATTGCAAATGAAATTGCATATAATTGAAACTGTGCACTACAACAATTTTAATTTTTTTTCAGATGACATTAGAAAGCCTGGTCCACTTTATTTCTTTATTATACCATTCATCAAATAGATTCATATCACACCTGAAATAAAGTCCATTCACCCCTTCAAAGTGATCAAAAAGGCATCATAAAATGTTCAAATACAGATTTAACACAATTTTAAAGAATCATTATATAGTTGCTAGCTACGCACCTCTGTCAGTCAGTCATGGTTTGGCTTTTAATCAAGTGGTTGCCTGGTGGGTTTCCTTTTGGCAGAAAATTAATTAATATTATTTTTGGAGCATGAACATTTGTATTTCTAATAATTTTACAGAAGTAACTGATAATATTTGGATCAAAAACATTGCATACCACTTTAAAGTTAAGAGAATTTCCCAATATGATTAATATTATATCAGTTGTTTTTCTTATGACTATCCATATTCCAAATTATTAGTACATACAGTACAGGTGCATCTCAAAAAATTAGAATATCATGAAAAAGTTTTTTTTTACCCTTTTTTAAAAAAAACTTTCATATATTCTTGATTCAATACACACAAAGTGAAATATTTCAATGCTTTTTTTGTTTCAGTCTTGAAGAAAAATCAAATATCTAATATCTCAAAATATTAGAATAAAGAATTTATGGAAAAGGAAATCATCATCTCCGTAAAGCTTGTCGGCAGATGGAAACATGAAGTGCTCTAAAATGTCCTGGTAGACCAGCACGGACTCTGGACTGGAGAAACCACAGTGGACCAACACCAGTAGATGACATGGCACCCCAAATCATCCCTGACTCTGGAATCTTCACACTGAACTTAAAGCAACTTGGATTCTGTCCCTCTCCACTCATCCTCCAGACTCTTGGACCTTGATTTGTGTGTGCATGGTGTCTCTTGATGCACTGGCCTCAGCCTCAGTCCACTCCTTGTGAACCCCCCACCAATTCTTAAATCGGCTTTGCTTGACAATCCTCTCAAGGCTGCGGTCAACCCTGTCGCCTGTGCACCTTTTCCTACCACAGTTTAACCTTCCAGTCAACTTTCCATGAATATGCTTTGAACCAGCACTCTGAACAGAGTCATCTGTCAAGTCAGAAGTCTTCTCTATGATTGTGGTTGTGTGTCCTGAACCAGACAGAGATTAAAGGCTCTTCTCAGGTCAACATTTCTGTATTCTACATTCTTTATTCTAATATTTTGAGATACTGTTATTTTTATTTCCATGAACTGCAAGCCGTAATCATCAATATTTAAACAAAAAACGCTTGAAATATTTCACTTTATATGTAATGACTGTAGAATATATGAAAGTTTAAATTTTTCTATTAAATTAGGGAATAATAGTACAAACCTGTACCTTGCCAGCAAACCATGAGCCCTTTGATTTCGTAATTGTAGCAGTAAAGTTTGTTTTGTCTGTCAATTGTTTTGCTGTCTGTAGTGAGGCAGCGTCTCATCTTACTGAACATATCATCTTTGGTCAGCACCTACCGTTGACGTTCCTCTCGGCCGTTGGACAGACAGCGCTCGCGCACGCTGGGCTGTGCCTACCCGTGTGTGATCCCAGCAGCAGCAGTCGTCGTGGTTCTCTACTCGCTAGCTGTGTAATTTTTGTTTCCTCAGAAGACGTAGGCTGTACAGAAACATATCAGGTCAGTATTAGGTCGCCCACGCCCGAGCTCGTGTATTTCCGTAAACTTGCTTGTCCTTTTTGCTGCTAAAAAAACCAGGAAACTTAACGCGAGATGAAAGTTGTTCAGGTTAGTGTTAGACGTTACACTTGAGGTGTTAGTTTAGCTAGCTAGCTAACCAGCCATTCTCTTGGTCCAGACCGCCGGTTCGCCGTATTGCTCGGGCCTCACTGCTGACGTTACTGACAAATAATCACGTCTATTCTTGTGACGGGGATTCATTTAAACTAGGGTGGTACGGTACAGTCAACGGACTGCTTATTACAGCAACATTATACGGCAAACTATCTTCGCAGGTGATCTAATCTGTAACAATGTGTTATGCTGACTGTCAACTTGTAGCAGCAGTGTGCCCTACTGGAGCTTCGGTGACATTGCGGAGACTTTTGGACTTCTGGAATTTGCTTCAGTCGCTAAGTTGTGCTTATTCAGATGTTTGAACATGTGAATGTACTTTATCGGTTTCACTAATCATAAATGGGATACGTAGAATTAGCTAGTAAGGTAAGTTAGCCTGCATGGTAATCTTTTACAAGCGTCTCTCTCACCAGATGTGCCACCTCATCGACAGCTCTAACTCTCAATCCGTTAGCTAATAGAGGTGACAAGGCGAGGTACGTTAACAGACCAGTTCGTTTACCAGACCTTAGGATAACTTGTTAAACTGCACAAGGACAAGCCAGTACCTGACATATGTGCAGTATTATCTGTTTTTATTCTAACGTGCACTTTTCTCTGTTCTTAATTATCAGTGTGCAATATTCTCTGCTTTAATACCCTGGTTACTCTGTCCCCAATATAGTTTTTAAGGATTGTATCCATTCCGCATAATCTCTACCAGTACTCATTATTAATATCAGTATTTAATTCTCCACTACTATTTATGATGACACTTACAGTTAATACTCTACATATCTACACTTATATTAAGGTCTTAGAATTGGACTTTTAGATTTGTATTTTGCTATATTTTCTACTTACCTTCTATTAATATTTCTATTCCTTTATATCTTGAGAGGCAAAGTGAGCAACTGTTGAAAAGACTTTCCCCTCAGGGATGAGTAAAGTATTTCTCATTCTGACATCAGTGAAGCAGCTGTGCCATAGTGGTGTCTTTAGACAATTTTGCAGCTTAAAGGTGTGACTTAGGCATTTATGATGAAGCCTTTCTGTTTCAGACAAAAGGCAGTTTAACTTGTTTGGACTGACATGACTAAAGCCTTGATGGGTTGCAGGATTTTGCAAAGGCAATACCTCTTGAAACTTCTATTTCTACTAGTCTTTGAACTTCTCAATAGGAATTTAAGCTCAAGATGTGTGAGAGAATGACTTACATTTGTGAGGTCAGCTAAATATATTTTTTTATACTTTTTTCATACATGCGTCATATTTGTTGATTTCATCAATCTGGAGTGGAAATGGTTATATATGATTTTACACCAACTATGTAATACTAACAACCTCGTTGCTCTAGTTGACAAGGCTCTATTACTGAAAAGTCTGGATTTTACATTGGGACCACAGTGGAAACCTTGACTACCCCACCATATATTCTATTATTTCAGGTTTCAGTTATGTCAGGGCACAATTTTAAGTGCCAGAATCTGTGTAGGACAGGGCGGTACTGATATATACTGGCTGTAAGGTAGGTTTAATGTCTGCCTGTAGACAAATGAGTGTTGTTAACTTGAAAACAGGTGAATCACAGACACTGAGGAAGCAGGATGCTTCTGATTCTTATTCTGTGCTTATGTCCTGTGAGTACTTTTCTACATCTTCCTATGTCGGGGCTAGCGGGGGTCTGCATAATCATCCCAGCAGATGTTTCCTCAAAAAGGAAGAACCAGAGCTTGCTTTGGCCTTGTGATGACAAGAATAAGAGTGTAGGAGTATGGGTGGCTTTAGTGAATACACACTTCTGTTTTGTTTGTTTTTTTGTGTGTAAAGTAGTGGTGAGTTTAATTCATCAGGCTTATGAATCTCATAACAATTTCCTGCTTGCTTCCTGTGTGAAGCAGAAATTGAGAGGGATACCTCAGGCTCCTGAGGAATCCCTCTCAATTGGTCTGTAGATCAATCACTCACAGCTGGACTTAGCTGAAAAACATTCCAAGGAAACCTGTTTTGTATTTGGTTCAGTTTTCTTGATGGCTAATATTAGCCTACTGGAAAACAAATGTGGAATGAAAGCCCACTGGCTTTTGTAACCAATGACACCCTCAGTTAATAAATACTTGGTGAGGCTGAACTGGATGGAGAGTTTCGACTATTATTAGAAAACATGCAAGCTGATTCAGCTAACGTCTGCATCATAAGTGGTTTTGCACTCCTGTACTCAGCATAATGTGTTCAATTAAAGCATGTAGTGTGTAAGTACTGTACCCTGGACAGTCATCTAGTTAACTATGTAGCAGTGTTATGAAGATATTCCATCTGCAGATTGATTTAGTTTTATTCTGTATGAAGTTTGCATGCTTTTGATTCATTGCATCCATTGCTTGGACAGACACTGAGTATGTAAACGTCTGTCATTACCAACACGGAAGCTGATTATGTCTATGCTGTCATTTTGAGAAGTAAGAGTAGATCAGTTCTGTTTTACAGGCTGCCATCTCCCTTCTTCTGTTTGGTTATTTAGATCAGAAAAATATGAAACCAGGCTAAATTGGATTTGGTTGTAGCCTAGTACTGAATGAGTTCAATTCATTTAAGAATTTTACTTTTTATTACATCTGTATATTAATTCGCTTTAAACTTTTGTGAAACATTGGTATTTGGCTTTATTCCTAGCTACAGATTAGAGTGAGAGTCAGTGGCAAAAGATTAACGTTACTGCAGTGGGAAATTCTCCAGACTAAGTGGATAATTTTCAACTGACTGCTTCGGCTCACCAATCAAAACTGAAACATCCCCTGTTAATGCTCACAAGACAGTTGTAGTAAAGCCTCGGGGTGTTCTACTAAGACATCATAATGCATTTGATTTTTAGAAATGCTTATATTCCACAGGTTCATGCATCGGTCATACTAGACATTGATAAAATTGTTGTTTTTTGTGCAAACTGATTTACTAAAGATTTAAAGGGTCACAAATATGATGTTGTAGTGACCTCCATGCTTCCTTCAGCCATTGAGATGCTTTCTTCCTCTGGCATCTTGACTTGAGGGCACTAATCAGTATCATTCAAAGGCACAGTGGGAGAAAACTGGAACACTGCATTTGTACTAGGTCGCTGCTTTCTGATGGCCACCCTTTATTCTCTGCTGAGAAATATCTAGGAGGTCATGTGGCAGGGTGTCTTCTTTGTTTTGCTGAACCTACATCCTGTAGCTCTTAGGCCCTTTCAGGAATGAAAGGTATGTTAATATGACAGTGTGTGAAGTCAAGCATCTTGGCTTACTAAACGGACTCAAAACAGCTTGACTCTATAGGAGAAATGAGAAGGCACTGGGTTAGTTGATTTGATATTTTATAGGTTTCTTTCACTGAAAAAGAAGTTAAAAGGATTTTGCGGTCTAGCAGGCTTCTGCTTTTAAAAATCCCCACGGTTGTGTCCAAGTTAGGAAAAAACGCCTTTTTATATTGTGCACCTTACGAAATATTCTCCAGTTAGGGGTGCTGGTACCGCTTGCAGATGTCCTTAAGGAGGAGTGTAGATGTTTCCCATAGACTGGACGATATGTTTTATGTATTGTACTGTCATATGTGTGTCAGTGAAACTTTTAAATGCCTTTCTTGGCCAGGTCTCTCTTGAAAAAGAGATTATATCTCAATGGGCTTTCTCTTGGTTAAATAAAGGTTAAATAAAAAATCCAATGAAGCAAACTCTTAGAACATTCAAAATATTTTTTTATTACTTTGCCCTACAGCTGCAATGACTAGTTGATTAATCAATTATTCGATCAAAAGAAAACTGTTTTGATAATCGAGTAATCGTTTCAGTCATTTTTTAAGCAAAATGTGAAAAATTGCTGGTTTCATCTCCTGACAACAAATGTAAGTTTTTGCTGCTATTCTTTGTCATTTATGATAGTAAATGAAGAGTCTTTGGGTTTTTTGACTGTTAGTTCGACAAAAGAAGCAATTTGAAGATGAAACTTTTGGCTTGAGATAAGTGGGTTGAGCATTTTTCACAGTACTTGACATTTTATAGACTAAATGATGAATTGATATAATCGTGAAATAGTCGGCAGATTAGTCGATAATGAAAAAAATTGTTAGTTGCAGCCCTATTTTGCTCCGGGATCCTGCAAGCATTGGCAATCAATGATTGTGCTAATGACAGAAAATAATGACACTGTTTTATTTTATCCAAGCCTGTACTTAGATGGTCTGTGGTAAAGGTCAGGAGGAGCAAAAGCACAGCTTTGATGGAATGGCATGCCGTGTGTGTAACAGAAAATGATTCAGTTAACAATTATAGTCACTCACATTTGTTAGTCCAAAAAAGCAACATCCCTGTTCTCACCCATAAGGTGCTAAAGCAAGTACAGAATTTACACAAATGCTGTGCTCTAAATCTATCCAGCAGATGAACAGCACAAGAATCTGACAACAAAATCATATCGGATCAAGTTGGTGTAGTGCCCTCTACTGAAATAGGCAGAGATGCTATACATTGGACAGTAGATTGGCCTGAGAATCAAAGCTTGTCAGTAGTTTATCAGTAGTTTTGTTCTTGCTATCGCGATGCCACACTCAGTCATCGTGTCAAACTGCTTATAATAGGGGGACCGTGTTTAAATAGTACATTCAGCCAATCGGTCTCTGTGGTGGAGTAATCTGATAAACAGGATAATCTGCTGCTGGTGGTGGTCTTGTTTCTACAGTAATCCTATTTTAAAGAAAAGCTGCCAACCAGACTTGCCCCGATTTTATATGCCAGAATGATAGATCGAGTGAGAGACTGTTTGTATCTTGGTCAAGGTCAATGTGGACTGCATGTCAGCAGGCCTTTGACAGGGTATTTTTAGGTATAACTGTGACGTGGTGTGTGCTGAGGAGCTTGTTGTCACAACAGAAACAAAATGCCTCCATTAACAGCATGAGCATGACTTAAAAGCACATCTGTACTTGCTATAAATGAAGTTATTGCTGTTAATGCCACTCACAGCAGTATCAGAGGCAGGAAAAGTCAGTGGATAGTAGATTTACTTAAATTATTAATGATTTACTTGATTTAATAATTACATTCCTTGTTAATTAACCAGCCATGGTACTTTTGAGTGAGTTTAGTAAAATATAACTGAGTAAACCTAAATGAAATAATGTTTCTTTTTTCCTTTCTCTCTCTCTCCAAACAGGGTAATTTCTGTAAGCGGCACTTTTTCTCCCTCCTCCCCTTTCCTGGTTTTTCTTTTTGTTTAATTGATTTTGGGGCGAAGAGAACAACTTCGCCATCTCAGAGCTGCAACCAGTTGTTTTGATGGTCTGGGGTCAGTCTTTACCCACTGACGGACACAAGCCTTGTGGGTCTGACAGATCACAGGAGCAAACATGAGCACAGCCAAACCCAGTGGGATCAAAGTGCCCAGCAAGATAGCTAAGCCATCTGGCACAGCAGCCCCCAAGACCAACCCCACCACAGGTAAGAATCGTCCCATGTGTAGCTACTTAAACTTGTGACATGTTCAACTTGAACATTTGGCGGTGCTATGTTTACCCTTGAATATTCCATAGCCAGGGGTCATTTGGTTGATACTTGTGGTGCTGTTTCGAGTTTCAGTTTTGAGATGTGCTAGCTAATTCTCCTCAAAGAATGCTAGGGAAACTCTTTGAGGCTTAATTTTTTGTATTGGTTAGCTTAGGTTGCGGGAAACTCTTTGAGGCTTAATGGTTTTTTGTATTGGTTAGCTTAGGTTGCGGGTAGCTCACAGTCTCATATGTAAGGGAAGTGGCTATTTTGTGCAGTGCATTGGGAATGACGTTAAACCTGCCGTAGGAAATTCTTTTATGAATAACTTTTTCATATATTTGCTGAAACTGTCACTATATCATGACAAAAGTACATGAGACTGATAATCTGTGAAAAAATCAGGTTCCTTCTATTGCTCCTAATGACATTTGCTCCCAGGTCAAAACAACCAGTCAGAGCCAGGAGGAGTCTCTTACACCGCGTCAATCACTGCTCGTGCAGTGTGAGCATGTGCAAGGAGGAGGGCTGACATCTGTCTCATGTACTACTCTCAGAATATAGTGACAGTTTTAGCAAATATGACAGAAAGAAAAGTAATGGTTTGTATGAAAAGTTAAAAAGTTAAAGCCAACGTTTAGCCTAAATTTCTCTTGCTACAGCAATATTATTGCCATTGTAGAATTTTGTTTGAAGATCCTGACAATTGTCAAGTGTTAAAATATTGGTTTGGACTACATTTTTAAGATAGTAAGTGGACAAATTTAAACAGTGACACCTGCATAGTATAATCTAACATTTGTCTTTCTGACAGTGAACTACTCAATGGATTTTTAAAAACCTCTGTTCTCTTTCTCCTTATGTTTCAGTGGGAGCTAAAGTTGCTGCGGCCAACAAATCAGCTGCAAATGCCAGTGAAGGAGATGTCGAGAGTGCTGGGGAGAGCTTCCAGATTGGGGAGCGAGTATGGGTGAATGGGAATAAGCCAGGCTACATACAGTTTTTGGGAGAGGCACAGTTTGCCCCAGGACAGTGGGCAGGGATTGTTCTAGATGAGCCAATTGGGAAGAATGACGGGTCAGTGGCAGGGGTGCGCTACTTCCAGTGTGAAGCCCTGCGAGGAATATTTACCCGCCCATCCAAGTTGTCTCGTACAGAAGGGGAGGCTAATGGAACCCAGACGGCACCGCCCTCTCGCGCTGCATCGCCCACTCCTTCAGTCAGTAGCGTAGCCTCGCATACACCCGGCACAAAATCAACATTACCCTCAACTACCACTGCAGCCAAGAAGGCCTCCTCCACTATGCCAGCTACATCAGCTATGGCAGCTACATCAACTACGCCAGCTACACCATCTTCCAACCTTGCACGCACAAACAGTGAATCTGTCTCCAACCTCTCAGACACTGGGTCAGTCAAGAAGGGTGAGAGGGAACTGAAGATGGGTGACCGCGTATTGGTAAAGTTTGTTACATTATCCTGGATATTTCAGCAAAGTGACTGTTATTAACACTGTTGAGTGCACTACTAACTGTCCTGTTGTACCTTGTACCTTAACAAGCACCTTCCTTCCTCAAGCCTGCTGCATGCTTCTTGCAGCGGGCTCCACAAACGTGCACACACCCGCAAACCTCTTCAGCCAGGAGGATTTTTATAGCACATTATGTAAAAGATTATTTTATTAGTAGGATCTCCATTGGCACCAGCATAAGCGCTGGCTATTCTTCCTGGGGTCCATTCAGTTGTATGTTCATAATAAAACATTGTTAAATAAACAAAACTGCTGCACTTTTCAGGACCTTCTCTAACGCAAGCATCTCAAAATAAAAAAGTGCTTCAGGTTAGGCTAGTGGACAAAGCTTTTCTTTACAACTATAATCAAACTGAAAAAAGAATTGCTGTATAACACGACTCAGTGTTTCTCACAACTGTGATGGTTTTAGTAGGTTATTTCTTATTTCGCCATTTTAATTCTACCATTTTAGTGTTTACTCACAAACAACTTTAATCTGCTCACCTTGCTTTCCCTTAAGACACACACACACCTACACCGCTCTCTGTATCGGTCTGCTCTATTGATTCACTCTTATAAAGCCCCCCAAAAAAACTCGCATTTGGGATTTTTTCATCCACAATTCCGTTTTCACAGCAGCAGGTGAGCCGCGTGTTGGAGGCTTGTTGTTAATTATGTTGCCTATTGAAACAATCGAGACCATGGTAGTGAATGACATCAGCACCAACAGGTTCACTGTTGCTTTACTTGGTCTGTGCTTGTAAAATATTCTCTGTGTCCGCGTCTTCCATCGTAATACAACATAACGTCTCTCTCTGTTTCTCTGCAAAGTGCTAAAATGGGTTAACATAGCATAGTGTGGCAGCCATTAATATACCTGGGCGGTCCACCTGAGTAAAGTCTGTGGGAAACACAACTTATTTTAGCCGTGCAGGTATCACACATTGCGAGCATTGTGTCTTCTTCACTCATGCTGAAGAACTTCCACGCTGGCAACATGTTTTAGTGTGTGTGTGTGGCTGTGACAGTAATCTGTGTCTGTGCCGCTGTGTGCATGATGTGAAACATTGTGTCGTGTGACTCTGTTCAGCCCCGGCCACCCTCGTCATGATTGATTTAGATGAAAATCGTCCGATTCTGGTCACCAGCTGATCTATTGGTGCATCTGTAGAAAAAAACTTGTTCAATTTTACATGTGGATAGTCTGCTGTCATTCTCTTCTAAGCCGGTACATATTTGTTTCTGTTGCTTTGATGGAATTATCTCACTCAGGGTTTATTACCAGGCAAAGCTAATTACTCTTTAGGCTCTGTTATCTGTTGAGGAGATGAATTGTTGAGTGTTTCCTTCTCAGGTTGGTGGTACAAAGGCGGGAGTGGTACGTTTCCTTGGAGAAACAGATTTTGCCAAAGGCGAGTGGTGTGGTGTGGAATTGGATGAGCCCTTGGGGAAGAATGACGGGGCAGTAGCAGGCACAAGGTACAAAAGCCGTTGGATCTGTACAAAACTTAATGAAAAGTTGTTGTGCTTAACTACATGCATACTATGACTTCTATTATCTGTCCCCAGATATTTTCAGTGCCAACCCAAGTATGGCTTATTTGCTCCAGTGCACAAAGTCACACGCATTGGCTTCCCTTCCACCACGCCAGCCAAAGCAAAAACAACAGTTCGGAAAGTAGTTGCCACACCATCAGGGCTAAAGCGAAGTCCTAGTGCCTCCTCCATCAGTACCATGAGCTCTGTGGCATCCTCTGTCAGCGCCAAGCCCAGCCGCACAGGACTGGTGAGACATGGACACATACAGTTTCAACAGTGTTAGAAAGTTGTACTCACGCTGTGCTTACTCATCAGTCTGACCTTGCTTGTGTTTTGCCTCTCCATAGCTAACAGAGACATCGTCGCGGTATAATCGTAAGATTTCAGGCACCACGGCCTTGCAGGAGGCGCTGAAGGAGAAGCAGCAGCATATTGAGCAGCTGATGGCAGAGAGGGACATGGAGAGAGCTGAGGTCGCCAAGGCCACTGGCCATGTTGGAGAGATGGAGCGAGAAATGAGCCTGCTCAGGGAAGATCAGGAGCAGGTCAGGTCACCCAGTAGTTTAATAATGACACTCTGCAACCTCCTGTTGATCCTAAATTAGAATTAGAGTCTCTCTTAATTGCCTTTCCACCTATTTTGATTTTTCTTGTCCAATGTCTGTTGAAGATGGAGGCTAAGATGGACCAGTTACGTGCCTTGGTAGAAGCTGCAGACAAAGACAAAGTCGAGCTGCTGAATCAGCTGGAGGAGGAGCGTAGGTAAGAATTCACAGAAGTATGACACACAGGTTTTAGTTTTATGGAGTCAGATTATTGAGACAGAATTGCAGCTAAGATCACAATGCTCTATACTATTAAAGTCTTATAAAGTCTTAAGGAGAAGGAGTTGGATTAACATTGCTCTTGATCATTATAGTTAAAAACCCTTAGCTCCCCAGTTATGTTGAAACAACTAAAATGCAATCAAGGTTATTTTTTTCCGTTGAATAGGAAGGTGGAGGACCTTCAGTTCCGCGTAGAGGAAGCTTGCATTACCAAAGGAGACCTGGAGGTAAATGCATAACACAGATCCACGCTATTGCACCTAAAACATTTTATTGAATTTGTGTTTGAAAAACAAAACATTTATCAGTACAGTGATATTAAATGGGACTGCAAATCCGACGTTTTTATTAAATTAAAAAGTGACTGTTAAGAAAGGGCCTGCATTTTGCCTTTTCCTTCATATAACATTTTATAGCAATTTATTACAGTAGGCTCTGATTACTCATTGTTTTGTTTTATTTTTCTCATATGAGTCCTGTTCTAATCCCAAGTTATGAAATGCAGAGTATTGGGGCCCAGTTGTATCTGTGTTTATATCTGATCAAAGGATTTGTTATTTATTCCACAGTGCTACACAGGGGACCATGTCAATTACCCTGAAGGCATCCGAGCTCAAAATAGATGTTTAAAATGAGGGCTACAGGGTTAGAATACCCGTTTATCTTCTTTTTATCGTGTATACTAACATTTTTTTACTTACTCACAGCTGTGGATATATTAAAGAAAAACTTGCATGCAGCTTGAAATACACCAACAAAAAACTCTCAGAATAGACCAAACTAAAGTAATGCTGTGTTGACTTCAAGCTGTTGAAGGTGTACTAATGTTGTGCAATGTGCTATAACCCTCAGTACCTCCCTGTTCAGTGATGTGATGTTACTGCTTCTTCTCCCTTCCTGCCCTCGTCTTTCATGTTGGTCCAGTGCTCAGCATGGAACCACTGGAGATGCTCCCTTGTCATTCCACTGCCCAGTCACAGACCTGAATTTAGTTTGCCCACCACAACTAAAAGGGGAATTACACTCACTATAAGATTTCAATTTAATGTAAATTTTATACAAATATATTTATGCCAGGAAACATTATAGTTTATAGCTACTTCACTCACAATGAACAGTGTCTTATATTACTTTTACGGTGAGCCCTAAAATGTAATTATCAAAGTTTCATTATCACACCCTTCTTTCCTCAATCGTTATCTTTGAATATGATATATCTATTAGTTATGACAGTTCATTGTGTTAGGTTGCATCCATGGAAGACCTAATGTTGTGTGACCTGGGATAGGCCGCTGACGTAACTTTTAAAAAGGAAACTTTAACTTAATTAACAATCAATCAAATGAGAATCCTTTCTGGTTCTTCAGCCCAATATGCTTCTGTGTTACTGATTGATTTCTGTTAAGTTGGTCACAAATCCTGCACATGGTGGTCTGATAACTTGTGATTTCTTATAAATACTTACTATAAACAGTGTGGACAATGGCCTTATAACCAATGAGAGAAAGCAGTGTGGGTATCGATAAAGCTACAGGCTTTGTGAGTTATATAAAAACCGTTATAAAATCAAGATGTAATGTGGGTTTAGCTAAAATACAATACATTAAAATCCTGTTAAATCATATGACACAACATTAGATATCTTCAGTATGTTATAATGCATTGATCTCATGTTACATAATGAAGTACAGCTGTCAAGAATTGACCATCACTGCTTTCTCTCCATGATGTGGTGAAGTCATGTTTACTTAAATTTACTTGCTGGCTTGACACACATTATCAAAATTTCTATGTATCATAACAATCAGTGTGCTTTGTTCACCAGGTGTCAATTTTGCATGGATACTTCTAAACTGCCTCCATCAAAGTACTCATCCTGCACATCCATAACTCATGGGCCCCGTCTTTTGCTGCTTGTCTTGTGTTTCCCACCAATCTTTCACAAAAATCCCTGTGTGTAGCTGTTGGTGGCACAGCTGGAAAGTTCTGCATGGGGTATCCTCCCATTTTCACTCATCCACCACTCCCCCCCCTTCACCCAATCCCCTTTCCCGCAGTCCTCCAAATACTCATACACAAAGACATACACACAGCATCACCATTATTGTTATCCAAACCCCTCCATCCTCTCTCCTGTCTCCCTCCCTCTCTGTCTGTGTTGGGCTGGCATGTGATGGTGGCACTGGTGTGTTCTCTTCCTCTCCCCCTTGTTTACTAACAGACGCAGACCAGACTGGAGCATGCCCACATTAAGGAGCTTGAACAGAGCCTGCTATTTGAAAAGACCAAAGCTGAGAAACTCCAAAGAGAGTTAGAAGACACTAGGGTAATGAATTCTGCTCAGCAGTGTGCTTCGTTGGAAAAGAGGGCCTGGGCCGGGGAAAGTGGCCAAAATTTGCAAGGTTTACAGAGAGCTGTAACTGGAGCTTTGCTTTGTATTGGCTGGTGGTGAATGAACCCCACAAATGCAGTTTTCTTTGGTGCTTCACATGAGAAAAATAGTACTCATGTCTTTACAACACACCAACTAAATCAAATAATAAACTATTACATATATTAGGTTTATTTAAATGCTCAAATCAGTCGATCCTACGTAAAGTTAGATTTGCAAATTCAGCATCCTAATTTGTACCATTAGCTACAGATTTTTGAAATATTAACTTTCCTCACATTTAAATTGATCCACTCAAATTTCCTTTATGTTGAAAAGTATAACTTTCTGGTATAACTGTCAAAAAATAACCACATGCATCTTTCAGCTTGTCTTGAGTGACAGCTCTTACATTTACTATTTTCCAAAAAGTTTACCCAACCTGAACTCACTCTTGCTTTACTAGTATCACTGCTTAACCAGACAGACAAACTTCTTCCTGTCCCAGCTAATCATTTTCTCAGTTATCCTATGTTCTACTTCCCCAGTCCTTCCCAACATTCATGTGTCCTGCTTATTTGGTGTCCCTACGTTTTGCTAGTCTAAAATCCGCTCCACCTCCCAGACTATGCATCCTTGTGTTGCCCTAGGGTAGTTCTACAGGAATATTGTGTAGTGAGGATGAGGGCTATAGTTTCTATATCTGTTGACAATTATTTTATCAAGAAAATGTTTTTTTTTTGTGATGTTGATGAATTGCTTCACCTGTGTTAACCAAGTTATTGAATTTTAAGTTGAAGCAGCAAAAAGAGATGCATGTTTGAGAATATTATAGTAAAATATAGATTTGGAATATAGTCAGATTTACATAAAAATAATAACACGTCAATGCTACCTGAGAGTTTTTCTTAGTTCATACCTCTCCTAAATAATGACATGAATAACAGCATTAATTCAGTGAGTTTTAGTTTAATAGATGGTGGAAAATGTCTACTCTGCTATAGGCTCCATACATGCTTTCAGTGTTCATTTCCATTATTTGGGCCATACCTTTATAGCCACATGAGGTCAGTATAACACCTTGTTTTGGGGATCAATGTTTTTTATGCCCTCCTCCATTAAGCAAGCAAATTGAGCAGTTTCTATGTCACAAAACATTGAGTTTTACTATTACCAAGGGCTTTGTTTTATATTATTGCAGTTTACCTATTATTTTTTTTATTTGTTCAGTAACAGTAAGTCCGTAACACGCATCTGTTAGCACACAGTGGTTCAGTATGTCAGATTGGAACACATTTTTGAATATAAGATTTCTGCTTTTAAAGGTTGCTACTGTGTCGGAAAGATCCCGAATTATGGAGCTTGAGAGAGACCTTTCACTGCGAACAAGAGAGGTAGCTGACCTCCAGCTGCGTCTTGGGACACAGCAGGGCTCTGAGGACTCAAACTCTACTCTGTCACCCCTTCTGGAGGAGATAAACACTCTTAGGGATCAGTTAGCTTCCCAAGAAACTAAGCAGCAAGACGAGCTGGCAAAATACAGGGAGAAGCTAGAAGCTCAAGAAAAGACCCACACTGAGGCAGTTGCCCAGCTTCAGGCTACATCTGTAAGGCTCTCTGGTGACAATGAGCAGATGCAGATGCGTTTAAGCCAGGCTGAGAAGGAGAATGCTGAAATTATTGAACTTTGGCGTTCCAAGTTGGAGTCTGCCAATGCCTCTAACCAGCAGGCCATGGAGGAGCTGAAGGTGTCCTTCAGCAAAGGCGCAGGTGCCCAGACAGAAGAACTTATAGAAACCAAAAGTGCACTCGAGAGGCTCAAGTTAGAGCACAAGTTGGCTCTACAGGAGGCTGCAGCCAAACATGAAGCTGACGCCACAGTTTGGACTCAGGAGATGCAGGCACTGAAGGCACAGCTGTTGGCTTTGGCTGAAGACAAGGAGCGACTGGAGGAGGCACTACGGTCCAATGTTGAAAAAGCAGAGGAGCAGCACCTTGTAGAGATGGAGGATGTTCTTGGAAAGCTTCATGCTGCTGAACTTAGGGTAAACGAGCTTGAGGAGAAAGAAGCAATGTTGGCACAAATGGCCCAAGACAAGGATGGAAAAACCAAAGAGCAGATGGCAGAAATTGTCGCTCTGCGCAGCCAAGTAGCACAAAGTAACGAAGAGCTTGTGACCTTGAAGAGTCAATTAGAGGTCATTCAGAGCCAAGGAAACAACCAGGGGGCCAAGGTGGGTTCTTATTTACCATCCATTTTAATATTCCATTTTCAGTGTGTTTTCATGAAGTGGTGTTCTGATTTCTTAGCTTAGTATGGCATTGTCATACAATGATTTAGTTTTGTGTTTATTTGCTGTTTGCTTTTGTTCTTTTGTCCACTGTATTTTTTACTTGACATGTACTATAGGTTAGTGAGTTGAGCTCCCAGTTGGAGAGCCAGCAGCAGGAAGTCCTCTCTTTACAACAGAGTCTGACCACTGTACAGCAAGAGAAGGACATCCTGGAAAAAGAGCTTGGAAGCCTGGTGAGGCTTATGGCTTAAATTTGGATGTGGATACAGTACCTCTTTTTATGATTGAAATCAGTTGTTTTTTTTTCTTGGTTTTTTTCTTCATGTTCAGTGCCCTTTGATGAACAAACTATGTAATTGTGTTATTGTTTCTAAACTACCTGAATCATGTCTTTGGCATTTCTCTACTGCAATTTCTTGTTGCTTACCAGCTGAAATACACAAAAACAGATGTTGTTATGAGTAAATATATTTGCTTCTCTGATGTATCTTTTGCTCTCATGACTAAATAGAATTGATATGCAGTGTAAACCATGACAATCCTAAACAACACTCGGAAAATCTTATACAAAACTTTTATGCAAATCTATTTTTCTCCACAGAAACAAAAGCTGGCTGAAAGCACAGAGGAGCAGACAAAATCTGCAAAAACTATGCAAGGTAAATAATATAAGCAATTGTCAAATGTTTTTCCTCCCATCTTTTTCATCATCTGCTAGTAAATGGCCTTTTTCAGTCTACAAAGCATTCTAGGATCTAAAAAGTAACATTTTTCTTTTGCAGAAACACTTGAGAAGCTCAATAAGAGAGAAGAGGAGTGCACAACACTGACCACAGAATCAGAGTCTCTAAGAACTCAACTTGCCGGTGAGAACTAAAGAACCGCATTCTTTTATGTTAAATGTTTTGTAAGAAGTACGTTCTTACAACAGCTGTATACAGCTGTATTGCTATATTTTCCTTTTTGGTTGAATAATAACCTTTAAACCTATCAAAAAAACCTTTCTCATCTTTACTCAGGGCTGGAGAGGAAGCTGAAGGCTGCAGATGAAAAGCTTGAGCAGTTTTCAAAAGACAAAGGCAAGCTGGAAAATGATATTTCAGACATTATGAAGGCATCTGGTGATAGTTCAGTACAGCTGACCAAAATGAATGAGGAACTCATACAGAAAGAAAGGTACTGCACTTTATTATTTCCTGCTCCTATTTTAATTCATTACACCGCTTAAAACAGATTATACCAATATTGTCAAAATCAGATTTCCACATGACATGTTAGAATCTACATGCAAATAGTTTGCTTTTGTTTTATTCCGTGCTGAAGTCAATTTATATTCCCGTTATCTAACCTGTCACCGAACTGCTTATGTTTAAACATCACTCAGGAGGCTTGAGGAGCTACAGAGTCAACTAGAAGAGGAGAAGGAGAAGGTGGCACACTCCAAGGAACAACTCCAGCAGGAACAGTCCCGCAAAGAGCAGGAGCTGAAAGAGACCAGAGATGCACATCAGTCTCAAATAAGTAGCCTTCAGGAGAAGATTGCTAACTTGGTTAGTATTGTAGGGCAGTCACAAAAAGTGTTTGTCTGTAATGCTTGGTTTACTAGACATTGGAAAGTCTTCCACTTGTTTCACTTAAGTGTGCCCTTTAGTCACCGGCTGCTTCAAAAGTTGATCTCTTTTCTTGTTTTCTAGGAGAAGACTGTTAAACAGGGTGAGACCCTGGTTGAGGAGCTGAAGGCCTCGCAAGAGAAATCATTCATTCAGGCCTCGGAGCTTCATGTGAAGGAACTTGCGCTGCTACGGAGTCAGGTTGACAAGTTTAATCAGGAGCTCTCCTCCTCCAAGGACAAAACCCAGGAGCTGGAGAAGTTGGTATCTGAGCTGCAGTCATACAAAGATCAGGCTCAGGTAAGCATGAACCCTCAACGGTACAGACACATTAGTTGAATCAACGTTTTTGAAAATTCCTGCAAGGAACTTGTTTAATGTAACAAAGTTATTTTATGTACTACTGATTTTTCTAATGTTTGATCATTGAGAATCATCAGGAAAAATGTGACCTATCCTTTTTGTAGATGAAAATTTGATACATCATGAAAAGTGATGCCAAAAACATCACCATTCACAGACGGTGCACCAGTTATAATGTTAAAACAGAATATGAGAGACTACATGTAATGCACATGTAATATGAATTTGTGTCTCCATTTATCATCAGTCATTAATGTGTATTATCAACATTTTCACTCTTAATTGCCGTCGTACAGATTATTTGTGATAAGTAGTTCAATTTCCCTATAACATTAAAGCTAATAACCTCTTTTTTCATATTTGCTATATTTTGGATGGTGCCATGGGCTAAATGCTTGCAGGGGTACACCTGATAAAATCATGTATCTGATATTTTAATTTGGAAAAGCCTAGTAACTAGTTTACAGTAAAAAAGATTTAACTAGATGTGTTCTGGCTGCTAAATGCACGCACACGCACACACACACACACACACACACACACACACACGCACGCACGCACGCACGCACGCACACACACACACACACACACACACACACACACACACACACACACACCTATTTAGCAAGTTCTCCCACTTAGAAATCATGGAGGGGTCTGAAATTGTCATCGTAGGTGCATGTCCACTGTGAGAGACATAATCTAAAAAAAAAAATAATAATAATCCAGAAATCACAATGTATGATTTTTTAACTATTTATTTGTATGATACAGCTGCAAGTAAGTATTTGAACACCTGAGAAAATCAATGTTAATATTTGGCACAGTAGCCTTTGTTTGCAATTACAGAGGTCAAACATTTCCTGTAGTTTTTCACCAGGTTTGCACACACTGCAGGAGGGATTTTGGCCCACTCCTCCACACAGATCTTCTCTAGATCAGTCAGGTTTCTGGGCCGTCGCTGAGAAACACGGAGTTTGAGTTCCCTACAAAGATTCTCTATTGGGTTTAGGTCTGGAGACTGGCTAGGCCACGCCAGAACCTTGATATGCTCCTTACAGAGCCACTCCTTGGTTATCCTGGCTGTGTGCTTCGGGTCATTGTCATGTTGGAAGACCCGGCCTCGACCCATCTTCAATGCCCTAACTGAGGGAAGGAGGTTGTTCCCCAAAATCTCGCAATACATGGCCCCGGTCATCCTCTCTTTAATACAGTGCAGTCGCCCTGTCCCACGTGCAGAAAAACACCCCCAAAGCACGATGCTACCACCCCCATGCTTCACAGTAGGGATGGTGTTCTTGGGATGGTACTCATCATTCTTCTTCCTCCAAACACGGTTAGTGGCCAAAAAGTTCTATTTTGGTCTCATCTGACCACATGACTTTCTCCCATGACTCCTCTGGATCATCCAAATGGTCATTGGCAAACTGAAGACGGGCCTTGGCATGTGCTGGTTTAAGCAGGGGAACCTTCTGTGCCTTGCGTGATTTCAAACCATGACGTCTTAGTGTATTACCAACAGTAACCTTGGAAACGGTGGTCCCAGCTCTTTTCAGGTCATTGGCCAGCTCCTCCCGTGTAGTTCTGGGCTGATTTCTCACCTTTCTTAGGATCATTGAGACCCCACGAGGTGAGATCTTGCATGGAGCCCCAGTCCGAGGGAGATTGACAGTCATGTTTAGCTTCTTCCATTTTCTAATGATTGCTCCAACAGTGGACCTTTTTTCACCAAGCTGCTTGGCAATTTCCCCGTAGCCCTTTCCAGCCTTGTGGAGGTGTACAATTTTGTCTCTAGTGTCTTTGGACAGCTCTTTGGTCTTGGCCATGTTAGTAGTTGGATTCTTGCTGATTGTATGGGGTGGACAGGTGTCTTTATGCAGCTAACGACCTCAAACAGGTGCATCTAATTTAGGATAATAAATGGAGTGGAGGTGGACATTTTGAAGGCAGACTAACAGGTCTTTGAGAGTCAGAATTCTAGCTGATAGACAGGTGTTCAAATACTTATTTACAGCTGTATCATACAAATAAATAG
>NC_060170.1:22348718-22381473 GCF_021292245.1 Micropterus dolomieu | reverse complement strand
AAGTTCTATTTTGGTCTCATCTGACCACATGACTTTCTCCCATGACTCCTCTGGATCATCCAAATGGTCACTGGCAAACTTAAGACGGGCCTTGACATGTGCTGGTTTAAGCAGGGGAACCTTCCGTGCCATGCGTGATTTCAAACCATGACGTCTTGTATTGTGTATTACCAACAGTAACCTTGGAAACGGTGGTCCCAGCTCTTTTCAGGTCATTGACCAGCTCCTCCCGTGTAGTTCTGGGCTGATTTCTCACCTTTCTTAGGATCATTGAGACCCCACGAGGTGAGATCTTGCATGGAGCCCCAGTCCGAGGGAGATTGACAGTCATGTTTAGCTTCTTACGTTTTCTAATTGCTCCAACAGTGGACCTTTTTTCACCAAGCTGCTTGGCAATTTCCCCGTAGCCCTTTCCAGCCTTGTGGAGGTGTACAATTTTGTCTCTAGTGTCTTTGGACAGCTCTTTGGTCTTGGCCATGTTAGTAGTTGGATTCTTACTGATTGTATGGGGTGGACAGGTGTCTTTATGCAGCTAACGACCTCAAACAGATGCATCTAATTTAGGATAATAAATGGAGTGGAGGTGGACATTTTGAAGGCAGACTAACAGGTCTTTGAGAGTCAGAATTCTAGCTGATAGACAGGTGTTCAAATACTTATTTACAGCTGTATCATACAAATAAATAGTTAAAAAATCATACATTGTGATTTCTGTATTTTTATTTTTTTTTAGATTATGTCTCTCACAGTGGACATGCACCTACGATGACAATTTCAGACTCCTCCATGATTTCTAAGTGGGAGAACTTGCAAAATAGCAGGGTGTTCAAATACTTATTTTCCTCACTGTATGCACTGTGTAGGATGCAATTTGAGTTCAAGTTGAATCAGTATTGACCTTTTGAAGTCGATGTTTTAAGTTTTCAATTTTCTTTCATAAATTAAATGATAACCACTTTTTCCATGTACCCCTGCTAGCATTGTTTATTATACTGATATTTCATCTAAGTAGAACATTTTCACTTTCTAACAGAATGTAGTTTTATGTGTATTTCTACATCATGGAAGGCCTTCATTGACAGTATTAGCCTATACAGCCTAGGCATTTTCAGTTCATTTCTAAAAAGAAATACAGTATATTTACAATAATATACATAGGGGATCCATGTGTAATGTGGATCTTCCTAATAATTCAAGTAAGTCTTATAAACGATGCTGGAAGTGATCGTAGTCACACACACTGTGGCAGCCAGCAGCCACTCTTTGTTTATGTGTCAGTTAAATGTGTTGGAATCAATGTAATTAATATATTTATTTAAATTAAGTAAGGGCTGAAGTGAAAATGTTCCTCTTTATATTTTTGGAAATCATTGTGGTGTAAGCTATGGTGTAATCTTTTGCCATTTTTGATGCTTCTGCAGCTTAACCTGTCCAATTGCATATCACTTATGTCCATTTCTGCTTGGTTTATTTTTGGATTCATCTTACGTTTCCCTGTATATATATTCCCCTCCTTTTTTTTCTTTCAACTTTATTTCCCCAGTGTCTTTCTGCTGAGCTTGACTCCTACAAGCATGAGGTTGAACATGTGTCCAGAAAACTGGAAAAGCAGAGTCTAGATCTGGAAAATGTGTGTAAGGAAAGTGATGATGTTAAGGCTAAGAAAAGCAAACTGGAGAAACAGCTTTCAGATGTGCAAAATAAGCTCTCTGCCCTTGAAATTAGTCACCAGGAGCTTTCTGTCCTGAATGAAGAACTGCTATTAACCCGAGATAAGCTTTCAAAAAATCAAGAGGAACTACTGGCCAAAAACAAACACTCAGATTCACTGAACAAGGAGTTGGAGAAGCTCAAAGATCTTCTTCAGGAAGTTCAAACTGAAAACAAAAACCTGAAGCATGCTAACGATGAACACAAGGCCCAAATTGAGGAGCTTCAAAGACAAAATGCAGAGAAGAATTGCCTGCTTCTAAAGCATCAGCAGGACACGGAGCAAATTGAGGCTAAAAAGAAGCAACTACTTAAGGATTATGAAAATGCCTGCAAGGAGAGGAGCCGCCTTGAAGATGAACTCAGCGAAAGCAGGTCGAAGCTCACATGTGAGAAGGACAATCTGATTTTAGAGAGAGATGCTGCTAGAAATGCCAAAAAATCTCTTGATGCTAAGAATACTGAGTTGCAGGCCAAACTTAAATCCTTGAACTTAGAAAAAGAAGATCTTACAATGAAGAACAGCCAGCTGCAGGCTCTCACAGAAATACTGACAAAAGAGAAGTTGGAGATGTCCTCTGAAATCATTGCTGCAGTGTTGGATAAAAAGAGCCTTGAGACGGTGAAGGAGGAGCTCCAGAAAAAGCTCACTGTCACAAAGAAAGAATTGGAGAGCTCTGTCCGTGAGTGTGAAGAACTTAAAGCCTCAAAAATGAGCCTGGCCCAGATGCTGGAAGACTTCAAGACAAGCAGCCAGGTGACTGATTCAGAGAGGCTTCACCTTCTGCAGGAGAAAGAAAACTTACTTGCAAGCCAAAGAAAAGTCTGTAATGAGAAGGAAGAGCTTCTCAGAGAGATAGAAGAATTAAAGGAGAAGCTTCAAGTCTCAACAGAACAACTGTCTCAGTCCAACGAGAAATTGAAATTGGCGTTATCGTCTTTTGAGCAAGAGAAGCAAGCTTTTCGCCTTCAGAATTTTGAAACTGAGATGGCTCTACATGCTGTACGAAAAGAAAAGATGAGCCTGGATTCAGCGTTAGAGCAGCAGAAAATGGATTATGAGCTTTTGGCAGGGGAGAAGGGAGAATTAGAAGAGAAGCACACAAAAGCCATATCTGAAATAAATGCTCTTTCTCTTGAACGCGATAAGCTAGCTAGCAATAACCGAACAACTAAGGACCAGTTGGAAAGTTACTCCAGAGATAATGCCATCTTTATTCAAGAGAAGTCTCATTTAACAAAATTGCTAGAGGAAACTAAATGCCAAAAAGACGAGGTTGAAGCAGCGATTACCTCTTTGAAACGGGAAAAGGCTGACCTACAAAATGAACTGCAGAAACATAACTCTGATATTGAAATTCTTGAGAAGGGCAACGCTGAACTTGTTCAAAAGCATACTAAACTAAAGATGGATTTTGAGAAGAGTAATTTAGAATTTGCTCAACAGATTGATAACCTTAAAAAAGATTGTCAGCGTCTGCAGTCATTGCAAACTGAGGCTGACAAAAAAGCACAGTCCTTGCAAAAAGAGAACCAGGGGCTGCTTCAGGAGATCCAGGAGTTAAAATGTCAGACTGAATCAATGTCAGAGGCCAAGCACCTTCTTGAGACCCAGCTACAGGCTGAATCCAGCGAACGAAATAGAGCGATATCCGACAAGGGTGGTCTTTCCGCAAAAATTGAAGATCTGCAGAAAACGTTGTCCAAAGTTACACAAGAAAATAAAGACATTTCTTCTAATCTTAAGAATGCTGATGAGCAGAATAAGTCTTTTATGGTTGATATGGAGGCTTTGAAAACACAGTTAAAGCAGCAAGAGCAAGAAGCTAGTCAGTTGACGGAGGACAAAAAACAGCTATTATCTAAGATGGAGGAAATGGGCAAACAGATGACCTTCCTCACCACAGAGAAGGAGGACCTTTTAGCTGGACGCTGTAAATTGGAGCAGGACATTTCTTCTTTCAACACCAGCCAAGAAAATTGGCTAGCAGAACGGTCAAGACTCCTTGGAGAGTTAGAGAAGTTGCACGCAAGCCAGAAACAAATAGAGGTTAATATCAAAGACCTACAGACCGATAAAGAACTTTTGGAAAAACAATACAAAAATGCTATCATGGAGGTATCTGCTTCTGCCGCTGTGAAGGAAGAGATTTCCTCCAGTATCTCAAATCTTACGGCTCAGAGGGATTCCCTGCAGGTGGAGAGAGATGAAGCCACCCGGGAAGTCAGGCAGCTCGAGTCCCAACTAAAAATTGCCATTTCTAAGCAGCTTGAGGTATTCCTCTTCCAGTAGCAATCACTGACACACTTACCGTAGAGTGGCTGGGGCTATGTGACCTACTCACTGCATGCTTGCTGGTTGGTCTCCCTTTCCCCTTTCCTTTCTTTATTTGTGTCTAACTTTCATCTTCCATTTACTAACCGCTGTTAATTACCCTTAGCTCCCAGCCTTTGCCTGTGGGCTTATAACGTGATATGATCACAAGGCGAAATTCTTCTGGGTTACATGATTATGTAGGTTTAAGGTGATCTTTAACACACTCACCATCAGATGGTGTTTCACATTTGTGTAATTGATGTTACTAGACAAGACCTACTGATGCAAAGTGGGGAAAAAAAGTTTACTTATAGGCTTGCAGAATCTCTTTAAGCTGATTGGTGAATTACATTTCAAAACTAGTATAGACTGAAACAATGAAATATCTTGATTCAAGGCAGTTTTCAGGGGTTAAGGAAGAATATCTGACTCATTACATATGTTAATGAGGTGTCAGTATCCGTTCTGAGGCCACAGGTTTTAGAGTATTTACTAATTATTTCCCTCCTTTGTGTAGTATTTTATGTTGTTAATTCTCAACCAGAATGGACTTGTAATGAACTGAGATTTGGATAGCTGATTGTAAATCAGTAATTAAGATGAGTATTCATTAAGCATGCAGTTAATTTGTTAAATATTAAACTATGATCATTGGTAACAGTATATTATAAATAGCTTTGTATTCTGCTTGGTTGAGGTCAGTAGGTGTTGACATCAACCGTTTGCTGCTTTTGATTTGAAACCGCTGTTCTTAACAAATATCCTGCTCCTGCACTGTTTAGGCTACAGAGGCCTCTGGCAAGAGTGCAGAGGCTCTCGAACAGCTGACAAAAGAGAGAGCCAGTTTGATGCAGGAGAAGAATGAAGCCCAATCGTTGCTGGAAGAGCTTCGCAGCTCCAAGCAGGAGATGGAGACCCAGGTAAGAGATGGGTCTTTGCAGAAAAAGTGTAAGCTGTCAGTGTTAAAGTGGCTGTCTTCTCAATATATGTGAGAGAAATTGATAATTTGAAATATTTGGTATATGTGTCTTGTAGCTGTAGCTATACATATATTTGTCATCAATGTTCTAGATAACAGAACTGAAGAAAGAGAATTCCAAGTACCAAGAAGGTATGAATGCTTCCAAAGAGCAGCTTTGCACAGAAACTCAGAGGACTAAGAGTCTGTGCCAGGAAATGTGAGTATATCTGTAATTGTGGCTGCTGATACAACATTAATCTATCAGATTTAATTTTGAATAGTATAAAGTAATTGGTGGGTTAAAGACAACTGAGAGACATGGGAGATGAAATTTCTTAAGACCAATATGTTGTCTTAGATGATTTTTACATTTGTATTTACTCAGTGAGAAGCTTAAAGAAGCAGTTTCTGAGAAGGAGCAGTCACTGCAGACGCTGCAAGATGAGAATGACAGGCTGATCCAGGAGCTTGATAACAGTCAAAAAGGCCAGAGTGATCTTGGGAAGGTGCACCACTTTATATCTGTATTTAAAAAAATAAAAAATAAATCTTGCATAAACCTACAACCATCAAAACATTTTGTTTGTGACCATGATTGTATTTGAACTTTTTTTAGCTCAAGGATGACCACTCAAAACTCAAAAAACAGTTGAAAGAGTTGAAGCAAAGGTAAGAGAATACACTATGATTTTGTGATTCTGGCAGTTTCTCCCATCTCTGCAAACTCACCAGTATTTTAAAATCCTGTTGCCTAAATAAGCACAAATGTTTTCATCTGGGTGACACTTCCTTATTATGCAGTGCATTTGTAATTACATGACTGTTATGCCATGCTGTTCTTGTCCTTCAAAGCCTGCCCAATAATGCCTTCAGGTACTTCACACCTTTTAATATTTTGTGATCAGTCATCATCATGTAATTGTACAAATAACAAATTTAACCACACAGGCACATGATTAGGAATACGCAAGGTACGGTCACATTACATTTTCGTTTCAACGACGAGGGGGGTTAGTATAAATAGTGTATGAGAGTGATGCGGCAGTTTGTAGTCTGGTTGTGTGATAATGTATTAAAATGGTAGCAGGATGCCTGTGCCGACTGAGCACATCCGCTAAGATAAAGTTGAACAAAGAAGAAGCCAGAGCCATCATACAAATTTCAATAGACGTAAATGGTAAACAGAGCGAACATTTGTATGACTGGAGTGTAATGTGACCAAAGCCAAAGCACGATACATCCTAAGTTATTATACAAAAAGTAAATGAATCTACAGCCCCATATCACTTAATTATTTTGTATATGCTTTCACTACTGATTTTGCATGTTATTCTTTTGTTTTGGGTTTTTTTTGCCATTGGGCTCTGAATTTCCTACTTTTTTTCCACACTCAAGACAATGGCTGTAGAAAAAGTATACCAAATATTTGTGAAATGTCTGAACTAAGATTTAGTTGGTATTGTTTATTTGATAGTGAGAGCACCTTGAAGGAGCAGTTTGACAAGGAGAAGGCCGCCCTCCAACAGTCCATCCATATAAACAGTGCCTTAATTTCAGAAAAGGACCAGCAGGTGGAAAACCTGAGGAGCGAGGTGAGAATCGATTACATGATGGTACTCTCTTATTCTCAGTAGGCATGGCACTTGTCAACAGAACTGTTGAGCTTGCATAAAATGAATTCAAGGGAGTCAAGATATAAGAGTGTGCAGAGCATATTACATGAGTCTGTACAGAAACATTTAGAAGCACAAACTTTGACTTCGTGCTGATTCTGAGCAATAAAAGATACAAGAGGGTTTGCCCCACTTTCATTTTGAGTTTGTATACAAAGGATCCTACTTAGTGACCCATTTCTTCTTGCATTTTACTTACTCAACTTAGTAAGTAGATCTGAGTAGATTGTGTACTCAGATTTAGACTTGTAGAATGAATGACTGCTTGAATTGAATTTGTGCTTGTATTACTGTTAATAAATTGCCACTGAGCAAGTGATTTCACCTGTTATAATATGTTTTTTGAGCAAAGAGGAACGTAACATTTTACAAATATTGAATAGCCTGGGTTGTTTTTGTCACAGCTGGCTGTACTGCGTGGAGAAAGTGCCTCTGTTAAGACACTGCAGGGTACAATTCAGGCCTTGGAGCAGGATAAGGCGAATCTACAGGAGCATGTTCAGAGACTGGAGAAGGGCCTGGCTGCAGGCGCAGAAACTGTCAACAAGTCCTCAGGTTAGAATGAGTTTAACTCATGACCACAGCTAATGTTTCTAGTAGCATTTAGGACCATTCTCTGTGAGGTGAGCTCAAAAACAAAGCAAGATTAACTAGTCTACTCCTGCATTTTATTTAATCTTGTACCTGATGTTGTTTCCAGGTGATGCAATTTTGGACCAACTAAAGGAAGATAAGGAGACTGCAGAGAGTCAGGTGTGTTTTCTTTCCTCTCATCCTGAATAATTCCGAACACAAGCCTGGATAGGTTTAGAGTTTTTGCCATTCATACGTTCAGTGTAAAGATATCTCCCTACCCTGGCCCGTAGAATTTTTCTGGTTTGTTAATAACCCGAGCTCATTTCCATTTCCATCGTATTTGGGGCAGTCGTACGGAAATTCTTACTGAATGCTGTTTGTGAAATGACTGTGCTGCTTACTCAGACATACACTAACAAACACAACTTCTGATTTAGCAGTAGCTCAGACTCTTATTGTTGACTCATATCTGTTACAGTATAATATTTTACAGAGGTGAAGTGGATATAAATTGATTTGAAATTTTACTAAAAGCATATTGCTCTCCTGACACCTGACCTCAGCTCTTATTGGGGTGATTGACACGACTCATGAATCAGTATCACGGTTGTAGTGGAGTATTTCCCACACAGTGGTGGGATGAAAATGTGTCATCATTCTCAGAAAATTCCTAATTATCACCTCCAGCCTCTGTTTATTCTAAAATGTTATACTGTTTTATCTGTCAGTGATGACTTAAGTGTTTTGTCTGGCAGTAGGTGGGTCCTAATTTGAATCTCATTTTTTTTTCTTCTCCCTCTCCCTCCCTCTCTGCCCTGTCTCTGATGTTGGCAATACTACACCTCCATCAGGCAGCGGTTTGTTAATGTTTTTCATCAGCTTCACTTGTGCATGTTTGCCTGTCACTGTGGCTCTTGTGTTTTGTCCAGTGGATCACATTTTAGTTGGTGTCAAAACTACAAACGGTCTTTCAAAGATGAATCAAGCTTGATTTCTTTAGCCTTTACTCTTATTTCAGCTAAAAGTCCTACAGTTAAAATAGATAGCAGACATCAGATCCGTTGTAGAGTACTTTTACTCAGTAAAACGCATCATACATGGGTATTTTACTGACTCTCCTAGTGACTCATTACAAGCTTTGATTTTCCTTTGGCTGACACGCTAATCACCATCATAATCAAGATTGGGTTATTATTTGGGGGATATGGTGAGACATAGTTATCGTTATCTATACTTCTTGTCACAGGATTGAGGCACATTATACAGTGAATAAACTTCACAGGAAGTGTTCAGTGTAACACAATGTGTTAATGGATAATAGATTATGATTGTCCATCAGCAGCACTAATGCTACTGTTGTGTATGTCCTTTACAGATTGAGTTCCTGAATTCAGTCATCATTGACCTCCAGAGGAAGAACGGGGAACTCAAGGACAAACTGGAGACAATGGCAGCTGCTGCTCTCAATGGGAATAACCCAAGTGAGCTGGATAACTATGAAAGGTAAGTCCTATTGATAGCCGACTTTCCAGTACAACTACAGTTTTGTTTGTTTTTTTATCTCTAAACATTCAGTCACACACGGAGGTGTTTCTTTTTCTCTGCAGCCATGGCAAGGAACCCGTGAAGAAGAAGCCTCCCCCAAGGCTGTTCTGTGACATCTGCGACTGCTTCGACCTCCATGACACTGAGGACTGTCCCACACAAATGCAGATGCCCGACTCCCCTCCACACACCACATACCACGGCAGTAAGGGCGAAGAGCGGCCCTACTGTGACATCTGTGAGGTCTTTGGCCACTGGACCGAATCCTGTAACGATGATCAGACCTTTTGAAGTCTTTTCCACACTCGTTCACACAATCACTATATTTGCACATCATGTCACATTATGTTGTGCTTTTGGGGGTTTGGTTTGTTTGTGTGCATTTCGTGTGCTTGTTTTTGCCAAGCGTCTTTATTGTCCACGCCAGTCCTTAAGCGCTCTTATAGGGGAATGGTCTCCTCGGAATCTCTTTCCAAAAATTCAGAAACATCCAGAAAAATAATATACAGAAGTTATTTGTAAATGTAAATGACTTTGGAGGGAACGTGTTTGATATTCTGGGTGAGTGAGACGATACTGTAGGTGGATATATCATTGTGGCAGAAGCGATGATCATTTAATTTATCATTATCCTAACGTTGTTTGCACAGCTTGTTGGGGCATATCAAAAGTAATATAGTATCAAAAAAGGTGTTTATTTGAAACTGTAAATGACTTGATTGAAAAACAAATGTCAGTTTGCGCAAAAATTGGTGAGCTATAGTTTATTTTTTTATATCTGGAAATACTATGTACTCTAAAGGTTTGATAGTATGTGTGTAATGTTGTGAAGGGTAATCACAGGGGAGCATTTGCTTGCTCTTGCCTGGGGTGGATCAGTGAAACCCAGTGCTATTTTGCTTTAATAGGAACTTTTTTATGGTCCTCATGAACGGACATCTGGATGATTGGTAAGAAAGAAGTAGTGAAATTTCAAGCACTTCACACTTTAACCCCTGTTAACTGTAACCCCTGAAATCCAGTGAAAGGGCCTTTCCAAAAAGTTTCTTTGCATTTAAAAGCGGATTTCTGTATGAAACAATGAAATACTTAGGCATTTCTTTAAAATGTTTTGAATATCTGTATAAAAATAAATGAAATTTATGTATAAATTAAATATCAAATTGTGTGGATTATTCAATTGAGCACAGAGACTGCGCACAGAGCCCCAGAAACCAACCAGCAGTCCCGGTAATCATACGGCCTCTGCCAGGTTTGATGTGTGTCGATCAGTTTGTGGTAATAAAAAAAACTTATCTCAAGAAAATGTACCATGTAAATATCACAATTTTAAGGCCCCTTCTTAGACCAGGACCCACCTTAAACCCCTTATGATTTGCAGTCATCAAATGACCACAAATCAGCTGACCCACTGGGAACAGTCCATGGGGCCAAGTTATTCAGCATTTCCAAGATCTCAAGCACAGATCGCATGAATTCACACCAAAGAAGACTAGAGGCAAAGAGCAAGCCACAGAGCAGTATAAAGTATTACTGAAGTCTTAAATTAAGCTAAAGGAAAGTTTATAAGCATGTTTTAGACTAGTTGTGCATGTTCAAGAGTAGACCTCCATGTTTGTTAAGCTTGTTGGTGTTCTTACAATTGCATCATCTTGAGTTAAGTCCCATAAGTAAATTTCTCTTATTTCTCGCTCATTTATCTTATGTAGCATGCACTGTGACATTAAACAACTTTGAGCTTTTAAATGGGGCAGTAAATCAGTTGGACTATGCTACTTGGTTTGTACAGGTGACATGATGGGCTCCATGTGGTGGAAACAAATATCCTTCAGACTGCTTTTTACATTATATTTAAGTCATCATTTAAATTAAATAATTTAAAGGTAAGCAAAGAGGATGCATGCTGTAAAGCAGGGAAATGTGGTTTTCCCTGTACATTTAGGAGCATACTTTCTGCTTGAAAACAGTAGTGCAATAACTGCAGCCCACATCCAATTATAATTAATTTAACATATCGATTCAACTCTACAGCATGTGAACAGTCAGCAGGAAAAGAGTGGTTTTATTTTATTTGGTCTAGTGGATAGTTTAATACTGGTTAAACCCAAGCCTGAAAACCAGGACTAGTTTGGAGGGATCTGTAAGTGACGGTAGGTCAAACTGACAAAAGGCCTGAAACCTGGCTTAGCTGCTTATCGTGCTTTAAGATAAAACAGTCACTTTGCTTTAGGAGTTTTGTTGTGGGAGCAGAAGTTGGTGAGCTTCAGATGCAGACTGCCATTTCTCCAGCTCCACTCTCAACTCCACAGTCACTGGTTTCAGTTGGACGGGCACGGAGCTGTCTGCGTGGACATCCATCCCACATTTCTTCCTTCCCTTTCCTTTGCCTACAGACGACAACATCATACAAGATTTAGAGTTTTAAGCAGGCTGAAAAGAGTTTACTGACAGATAAATCAAAGCAAACCCTGTTTAATTTTACCTTTACATTGGACCCTGAATACTATTTAAGTAAGTATTTTACATTATTTATGTCAAAAACATTTTTAAAATGAATAATCACTGTCCTTGGTTTTACAGCTGGAAAGTTCTGAAATTTTCTGATGCTGTTATCCAGATGATTAATTAACCTTTTGAAGCTACTGTATTATGTGTAGCATCGCTGCCTCCTCTCTGCTTTGCTTCCTTGTCCTCCTGCTTGACCTCTTTGATTTTCTTTTCCAGATCCTAAAGATGAGTGAAAAACATATCCCACATGAAATTAGTCTGTTTGACAAAGTGTCCCACATGTTGCTTGTTTCTGTTCCTTTTATAGTCAATATCACACTTTTTTTGACATTATAAATCCTGTTTCAGTGTATCACAAATTGAATTTTAAATGTGTGAAATGAACCAGATAATAATCATACTATACTGTGTAAACACTTATTTAGCATATTAAACTTGCCTCATTAAGTGCTTGCGTAGTTTCCACCTCCGTCTCTGTGTGCAGAACACCAAGGTCACAGAGAACATCAACCTTTTGACCGCTTTTGATCAGGCTTTGCAGGGGGACATGCACAGAGCCGAGGATTCTTCTTATAGGGGCGTCCTGGACCATCTCTGGTACAGATTTCTTCTTTTTGTCTTTAGACTTCTCTTTGGTGGAACCAGATTTGATTGGAGACTGATGGAAGTAACAAAGACATGAAATTATGTTTTAGATGCATGCTAATTTCATCTGCCTAAACAGATTTTTAACACGTACACAGAGCTGATGTGACCAGCTCTGGTGGATTCACCTGTTGACTGTTTATGTTTATAACAATCCTTGCTGGTTACACAACCTGAGGCTCTCACCCCTTTACATACCATGCAAGGGGAAATTGTCTTTTTGATGTATCAGTTTGTAAACAAGGAAAGGCTGAAAAAGAATAGCAATTTTGGTTGAGAGACAATAAAAGACCCTGATCTGCCCTCTCCAAAAAGTCAGACTACACTACCTTCAATCAAAAGAAAATCTGATCCCCTCTCTCCCCCACCAATAATTTCTGTACAGTCCCTTAATAATTTGAATATGTATTTCACATCTACTGATACACGCATGCATTTTTTCAGGGGCATTAGAGAGCAAGGTGATCTGCAAGTCAGTTCTACTCGTGCACATCGGTAGAATTGCCAGCTGCTCTGGATTTATTGAACTTTCTTGAGTCTCTAGCCAAAAACTGGAATAAACTCCAAGCTTATAGCCTTCTCTTTATTGGTTAGCCAAAGACTATGTAAAATTATAAACTATAATGTAACATAAAAAAATTTCAGTAATTATGCAATTGCTTTTGTATTCATGATATGCCCCCCCTTGCCTCTTTATTTGAACTGTTGCAATCTGGGCAATGATATTGCCTCCCTCTATTTACCAAAAATAGATCAGAATTTTCATGTGTGCCTCAAGCCATAACATTTTTTAACAGGTAATGCACATACAGGAAAAAAAACAGGATGTTCAGCTGGTCTGGTCTGCCTAATCTGTAGCACGGTGCAGCAGTTTGTCTATCAGTATGTCTGTTGGTGTCTCTGTGTCATGTCATGTTGAAATGACTTGACAAAATGACAAAATGACTTGTGATTGTGCAGCAAACCAATTTCCCCACGGGGACAAATAAAGATAGATTGATTGTTAATGAACTATAACATACATGGTCACAGTATAATGCAATGAAGAACAGCTGAGGTGGTTTGAATTAGGCAGTTGGAGCTCTTCTGTGAGCCCCATTCTGGGCACAATCCAGGATTTCTCTATGTGTCTTTTCAACAGATCCATTAACTCATTACCACTTGTTTTTTTCTGGGCCACCAGATGACTAATGCCTGGGGTGTCCACATTTGTGAGTCAATGGGAAGTAAACGATAAGCTCACTTCTTTTCCTTTCCCGACTTTCTTCTCTTTTACAGTTTGGCTGGGTTTGGCCACGGTGACGTCATCGGAAGCTGCAGGCCATGACAGGACCTAAAATGTCAAATGCCAAGGTATGAGTCCAAAAACATTTAGCATCTAAGCATTTACCTCCTCAAACCTTATTTCCTACCTTTTCCTCCTCTATCCTCAGATAAAGGCCTTGATTGAGGAATCTCTTTAAGCCTCCCAGATCACTAACAATGTACGTTTGTGTGTCACTGAAGTCCATGCACTCTGACCATGTCAGCTTTGATGTGCTGTGTTTTGACACTGGAAAAGTAACAAGTAACAAGTTGAAATAAGACAAACAAATCACAGACTGAGTGGTGAGTTTGGAAAGTGTTTGTTTCATGATAATTCTTGATAAAAATGACCTGTCCAATCATCTGGTTCCAGGGTGTGTATAACTCTCCACTGCCTGTTCTGACTGTACGTTTCTCTGAAGGCAGTTCTGTCAATTCTACAAAAACTGATAAGCTTTGAACAACTGCTTCTGCTTTTTCAGTGTTTGTGCAGTAATTCATTTTCCTGTTGGCCTGAAAGCCGTGCAGGTCAAGTGTTATTTACCAAGTGTAATGTCATGGCACGTTTCCTCAGTGTACACCATCAAGCCTTTTGTGTCTGGTTTGGATGTTTCTTTTTCACAATTCCTGTTTGATCGTAGGTCAGCGTCACTGGAGCTGTCCTCCATCACATGAGCTGTAGCTGCTGCGTCAAATTTAGACTCACTGTCAAATGTCTGTGAACAGCAGCACAAAAAAAAAAAAGTTTATTTTGAAACAGTTCTCTGGACATGTTTATGTATATTTAACCTTACAAAACAAGGCACATGAGCGTATTGGACAAATACAGATGCTAAACTGTTCTTTCTCCCGTAATGGTACCTACTATGTACAATGACAATAAAGTTGAATCTAATCTACAACAACAAAATGGCTTCCATATGTGAATGTGAAATTTCCCATGTGGCATATTACACATTTTGGACAGTTGCTAGTTTGTACTTGTTTTTGCCATTCAAACCTAAAGATATTTTTGTTACCTTCTGTTGTCCCTGTTATTACATTTTCTTCCAAGTAGTACTTTCTGTGATAATTGTTTCCCTTTCTGTTTGTATTGAGTTTTTGTTATTAATAGACACAATTTGTCCCACAGGGGACCGTGTGGCAGCGCTACTCTGATTGGTCCAGTCTGGAGTGATTCTTAATTAATCAGATTGCAAACACCTGAGTGTGTTAATACAGTATTTTTCTGCTCTGTGGTGTTTATTTGTCAATGACTGGCAAAGATTTCTGTGAGATCAACATGTTGCTCTATTAAATTAAACATTTTAAATGTGTGCATTGTCTGTCTTACTTTTGACTGATTGATGCATAGGCTCACATTTTTCACTTTTATCTCTAAACATTACTCACATGCCCAAATGTACACTGAAAGAGCTGTGACTTGCTGTAATTGTTCCTCCTCTCAATACTGGCTGCAAATAAATGTTGCCTTTGCTAACATGTCTCCAATAGAAGTGATATTTAAAGTCCTCACTTTGTGTAAAAACAACATCTAAAATTCTGAGTTAGTGAAATCAAGTTACTTTCTATTTTGTACAAAATCCCCCCTTTTTGTTTCTTCTGACATGGTTTCCTTGCAAAGGTGCAATGGAAGGATTTTATAACAAAAAGAATTTCAAACTAAAAGGATTGTAACTTTGGAAGTTACCCACCTGTTTTCTCTAACTCAACTGTGCTGAAACTACATATTAGTATCAGCTGAATGTGAGAATGCATATTTGCTAAGAATGGGGACTTTAGTCTGCCCCTCTTCAGCCAGAATGGAGAGGAGGAACACTTACAGCAACAAACGACTCTGGTCAGACTTGACAGAAAATGTTTACTTTTAAGTTCTTACAGATATATATGCACATATATGATATTTTCAAACATGCGTGAATTTAAAAAAAAATACAGCAGAAATTTTTTTTATTTTGCCCAAAACACAGTTGTTTGAATTCAGTTTTCACATGTGACATTCTGGGCTTACAGAGCTAAAGAGAGAAAGGTGTGGGAATGATACATCACCAGGTAAACAGATGTTTGATGACTAAGGAATTCGTATGTGATGAAATAGCTATAGGTGACAACAGGAAAGTCAGGAGCGTTTCCATCCGCACTAATCAACGGGTCTGGGATTCCCCTCATCCTGCCCACACACACTGTGGTTGATGCCTGGTCCACTATCAGATCTGTACAAAAGAAAATTATTCTATTACACATTTTTAGGTGAACATTGAGCTAAACTTTGCAGACTTAAGAGGTGTTTCTCACTGGGGGAAAAATTGCATTTAATTTAATAAGACCACTCTCTTGACATAAAGGAAATGAAAATGAAAAACAAACATCTCACCTGTCATCTTGGCCAAGCCCCTGAAACAGCGTCTTTCCTCAGGGGAGATCCACGAGGCATCCAGGCATGTGAGGTGTGGGAGACTGTCCACAGTGAAGCCTGGGTAGCAGGAGGCAAGAGTGAAGGGGTTTCCCTCCAGCACCAGTGTCTTGAGGCAGGGTAGCGTGCTCAAGGCGTTCAGCAGGGCCCGCTGGTCCTGAAACTCACAGTCCCTCAGGTCCAGACACACCAGCTGTGGCCTGAGGTCAGAGACAGTAACTGCTTTCTACAGAACTGCTTTCATTTTTCCTTTTTACTCACAAATAAACCTTGTAGCACGGATAGCATAGTGAAAATGAAACATACAAATTATTTCAAAAGAGCACTCCAGCGATTTAGTATTACACTTCCATAAAGTTGGTGGACTCACAAGAGACATCTTTAAAAAATTAATGGCCAAGGTCCAAAAAAGTTGGATCCTACATTTGCAACTCATATCTTTTATTTGACCCCCTGCTTCCTAAATGCTTAATTGTTATAAAAAAACCGCTAGAACTCCAGTTGGTAAATGCAGGTTTCCTGTTAAAGATTTTAAGTCTCTGTTCGGGGGCACAGTGTGTGTGTTCAGGCCAGACACATATAGAAATACTGAGCTCATGAGTCCAAGAGGCCCCCTCCATCCTCAAATTTCTGTAAATGTTTATATTAGTCAGAATGTTTTGTCTTTATGTACACGATGATCTAAAAGCTTTTGTCTTCTCTACTCTACACCAGGAATATATTCTGATGGCCAAAAACTTTCCGCCAGTGCCATACAAGATATTATTACATTATTATAACTGGATGCATCCTTGAAATGGATATACTGAACTTACTGTGTAAAACCGGTAGAGTGATTTTAGATATTTACATTTCTGTTTAACTGATGATACAGAATGAAAGCTTAAGAAATTAATTTCCCCTATGTCTTACTAACATAATAACCATATCAGATTATGTTAGCTGATCTAACTGGATTGTTTGAATGTATTTGCCTCCTGAAATGCATCAAGAAACATGGGCAATTTTGTTCTCACTAAAATAATAAACAGCTAAAGTCTACAGGTCAAGTAAATTTTGTCATCTTTTATTTATATAGCCCAATATCAGAAATCACCAATTTGCCTCAATCATCCAGCTACAACATAAACGTAAAACGTTTAACTTTGCTATCAGTGAACTGCTTGATCCCACTGAAACCACATAAAATAAATGTGGTTCTTTTAGTTCGGATCAAAAGATTTTCTACCTGACTGCAGTCATCACTGTGTCACCACCAGCTGACTACCTTCACAGGAAAACTTCCAGTGTTGCCACAGCAGTTGTCACCGTTCAAAAAGCAGACACACTGTCATCAAATCACTACATGTGTGAAATATGTTACAGGTAGAAAAATTATTACATGGTGCAATTGCCAGACCTTACCAACAATAAAAACTACACAATTCCACTTGAGGTTTTTGTTTGACACAGTTTTTGTTGACCTCCTTAAACACAGCCGACTTCCGGTGTGTGTGTGTGTGTGTGTGTGCGTGTGCACTAACCAGTGTCTTCCTGTAAGATGAGAGACGTCTTTGTGGGAACCTAAACAGTTTGAGCCAAGGCCGAGGTACTGTAGGCGAGGAGGCGGAGGGCTGGTAAAACTGTTCAGACCAGATAACCGGTTTGCACGTAGCTCCAAAATCTTTGAAAGAAACATATTTGCAATCAAACAGTTAATCATCACTACATCACCTCACCTGCTGCACGTATGTCACGTATGTTTCACTACTGGACATACCCCAACCAGTGATGTCACAGCAGGTGTTTTATCTCTGATGTGATTAAAAAACATGAGAGGAAACAGTTTGGCACTCTTTTGTGAATTACCCTTCAATGGCAAATGTTTGTAGAGGAAATTTCATCATTCATTTCATCTGATAAGCTGCAGAGTGAGCTGGTGGTGCAGGACTGTGACTCACTTTCAACGTACTAGGAAGGCATTCTGCAGGGATTTCTGAGATGTGGTTGGCGCTCAGCACCAATTCCTCCAGCTTTGAGAACTTTAACAGGCCGTTGTCGATTACTGTTACCTGAGCACAACACAGAGAGAACGTCAAGAACAACTTTTCACCATTGTGTTAAAGCATCAAGCATCGATTGACTTTGTGTTTTGAACAAAATCAGGCGCAGACTTGTCACAAGTAGGTAAAGAACTAAATGGTTGCTCAGAGCCCCTTAGCCATCAGAGGACCCCCAGTCAAATTGAAAATATGATTTTGGGGGGTTTTGTACCCATATATATTTAGGAATTTTATGGGGTGATATGACAAACTTTAAGACGTGGGGCTAGCTCTATTGGGGGGTTCTATTGCAGATTTATTGGGTTTAGGGACACTATAACAAGTTTTGGTATTATAACAATAAACATATTTCAGTGTCCCGGGAGGGTAGGTGTAGTGGAAAGCCTCCCAGCATGCACCTGGGCAACAGCTTTATGGACACAAGTCTCTGTTCCTGAATGTTACTGTAACGTTACTAGTATTTTGGTGTTTGATATTTTGTTCCCAGTTTGTTCCTACAGTTGATGTAATTATTTCAGGAGCTGATTAGGTCAAACAGTGAGTGTTGTAGGTTTGGTGATGCAACTACAAAAATAGCAAGAATGCATAGGTTGTAGGTGTGCTGATGTTTAGCACTGCTTTGAGAAGTCAATCCCATTTTGAATAGGAAACTCTTCTGAGAGAAAACTTTAACTTGCCATAATATTTTGGGGCCATTACATCACATCACGGGGGATGATATAAGAATGTCAGGGATTGGATTTTAAAGTAATAATAAGAACATTGAGAAGTACAAAAAACAGAATAGAGTTCATTGTATGTGTAAATAGCTGTATGTTGTTTTCATTTTATTCTATTCGAATTTTAAATATTTATATATATGTTCTGTGTGTGTAGCCTATAAGGGTGCTAAAACTTTATTTGATTGTGCAGCATTGTGTTGTAGAATGACAAATAAACATACCTTAGACTTGAACTTGGCCATCTACGCTGATTCTGATCATTTTTATAAATGACACTGTACAAAACAGGTACGTTCTACCAATGTTATAAAGTGTTGAGTGGCTTTAATCAATCAATCAGTATTCACTCATTAACATTTAGGTGTAGGGAAGAAAATCTGTACACTCACACCCTTGTCCACAATGCGAAGTGCAATAAAGTATTTGTAAATGAAGTCAGAGTGCAGATGTTCAGGTGTGAGCACAGCCAGCTCTCTCAGGGGCAGAGCTTGGGGGCTCCACGATTCATCATGCCGCCATGGAGAGTGAGGGCAGCTCAGTAGGTCCAGGAGGGAGTCTGTCTCCTCTGTCTCTCCCCCCTCTGTACTGCCTTTGGTCTTTCTCTGAGAACACAATGACTGTGTTTATTAATATTTTAATATTAATATACACAAGCTACTATCTGCAGCTATGAGAGTGCTATCAACCACTAAACAGACATGATGATATATTCTTTAAGATTATCTAGAAAACACTGCAACCAATTTAAAGATGAAAAAACTCACCCAGCTGCCATATCCACAAGGAAAGACATTCAGACACAGGCGACGAATCTTCTTCTCTAACACAGCAGAAAGTGTTTTCGAGCTCATGCCTGTCAACAGTAATTGCTGTGTGACATTTGTAACATAGAAGAGAAACACAGTAGCTACGGCTAGGTCAGTTTGCCTTTGGTCAGTCTTTCAGGAAAAGGCCCCTAGTGTTTATTGTTTACAAACGGTTGTCGGTTTCCTGGCAACAGCTGGGTCTCACTGCAGGAACACTGCATGGAGTCAGGTGAAGCAGCTGAAACTCACCTGTGTTTTACCTGCTCTGGCAAGGTAAATGTATGCTATTAAAAATGGTCTAATTGTCCAACTGCACCCAGCACCAGTGTAAGTGGCACTCACAGGCGCCCTGTACTGCTACAACACATCATTCCCTATTTTAGTTAAGCATGCTCATATTTCCTAATCAGCGCAAAACACATTGTCCAGCTGAGACTGGTGGGAATGTCATTAGTTTTGCAGGTATTTGGTCATAAATTACAGTGCTGGACAAATGGAAACGTGTACATGATGATGACACAGGATGAAAGGTCAGGGGATCATTAAAGTGATTACAATTCATCTTGAGGGGAATATGAATGTCTGAACCAATTTCATGGCAATACATCTAATATTTGTTGAGACATTTTACCAAAAAAACACAAATATTAACCTCATGGCGGTACCAGAGGAAAAGTTAGGCGATCACCATAGTCAGTAGGATTCATATTCTAAGGGACTTGAATGTCTGTACAAAATGTTATGGCAGTCCATCTAATAGTTGTTTAGACATTTCAGTTTGGACCAAAGTGGTGGACTGGCTGACAAACGAACATTGCTATCCCTCAAACCACAGAACTGCAGTGGTTAAGAACTTGTTTGTTAAAGACTTAAAGAAGGACTCCAAATAAAGCTTTAAATACAAAAGCTTAGAAGAATAGCTTCACGTTGTTCTGCATTGTTCTCATGAAATTATCAGGGCTGAGTTATGACAAAGTTAGTTTTTTTTTTTTTTTTTTTACAATACACAAGAAGTTTCCATTGTTGAATCAATACATGGTGATCTATTGTTATCTTGGTTTGCCAATAACGATAAAACTTTAGGTTAATTGATAACCAATTACATAGGAGGAGTAAACATCCTGTGGTATCGATCTCAGAGATGTCACAACATTCATTACCAAATAAGACAAGTTCCGTGGAAACTGGAGTAATTGCGCAGGAAATTGGCAAAACTGGTGTTTTAATCCAAAACAGTAGACTTGGGTTAGGCCAGGCAGCCATACAGTTTAAGTGCTACAATACGTGATGAGGGTCCTAGTGTTTCTCAAATGTTAGTTGCTTTGGATAAAAGTGTCTGCCAAATGAGTTAATGTCAATGCAAATGTTTCTCATGTTTTTGCCCTTCCAACTGTTGGTTTTTGCCCTGTCTTCATTTTCCTGCGCAGCTTCGACACCTGCATCACAGAGTTTTCGCTGTCTGGAGTTCACCATTGCACATACCTTGTACAAATCTCAGTAAATCGTCTGTCTGCATCTGGATCCTCTATACTTCCAGCCCATAACATAGGGATTCTTTGGAAGAGGATTGAGGAAAGCAATGTGATTCAGAAAGAATAAAGTTAAGTGAGATAAACTAAGCTGGTTAAAGTTTATCCTCTGTTAAGTTTTAATAACAAAATTCTAGAAAATCTAATGCAATCAGGTAGTCTAGGTTTAAAATTAAGTGGCAAAGGACAGTTCTTTTTAGTGTGTCATTTCTTTAATCTAGCCGACATCAAAGCCTTAGATAACTATGACAGTTTGCATGGCTCCTGCCACAATAAACCACATTGCCCTATAACTTACAAAGATGAAACCTATAGAACAAGATGTATTCGATGATAATGCTACAAAGACGTCATTGACTGATGGCATGCAACAAAAAAAAAACAAACTGTTTCACTATATAAGCACTGTGTGTACCAGTTTAGGAGCATTAACGCAACAGCCACATGACAAGTAGCACCATGTCTCATTGTAAAGGTAAGTTGTTTTTAAATGAAATTTAAATAATTTAGCATTTAACAATGCTTTAGAGTTACCTTGATAACTCTAAAGCATCTTCTTTACATTACATTTATTCATTTAGCTGACGCTTTTATCCAAAGCAACTTACAATTACTATACATGTCAGATGTTTTACGCCACTGCAGCAACTATGGGTTAAGTGTCATGCTCAGGGAAACATTGGTGGATGTGTCACAGTGGGAATCAAACGTATGTCTCCCACACCAAGGCATGTGTCTTATCCACAGCGCCATCGCCACCCCTTAACGTCATATTTGTGAAATAGGAAGGTTTGTGTCTTTTATTAACAATTTTAAATCATCTTACCCTCTTATCAACTATGGCATGCTTCAAAGGTCAATTCTTGGAGTATGCTGAGTTCACTACAGGAATCCTGGCTGATATAAAAAAGTGGATGTCAAAAAGATTTCCTCAGCTAAATTTCAAAACAAAACAGAAATCCTTGTTATTGGACCCCAATATATTCCAAAACAAATACTGCCATCTACTGGTTACCTTTCACAACATATCAAGCCTGAAATCTTGGTGTCTTTTTTGAAAGCAATTTTTGCTTTGAGCAACATGAGCTTGTCCAGTCATGCTTTTATTCTGTTTTAGCATCTTTACATTGGCTCCCTATCGGTTTTAGGATTGATTTTAAAATAACATTTAATACTTTTAAGGCTCTACATGGCCTGGCTCCAGATTATATTTAAGATCTTTTAACTCCTCATGATCCTTTGTGTAGTTTAAGATCTTCAGGCAGGGGTCTCCTGTCTCTTCCTGTTTCTAAGCTGAGTAGTAATGGGCTCTGAAATTGCCTGCTAATGAAAAATAGGCTGCCTATTTATTTTACTGATTTTATTCTTGTTTTATCTTCTCTTAAAACCTGCGTAGCTTCACTTCCAAGGTGCATGGAGAAGGAAATCATCTTAATTTGTTTGTGTGTGTCTTCCTGCAGGGCTCCTGTTTTCCTGCATTGTGATGATGCACATCTCCTTCATGGCCTTCCGACCAATTGATATAGGGAAGCTTAAGGAAAATATAAAGGCTGCAGACATATCTTTGTGTAATCTATTGATGGCAGAAAAGGATTACGTAAGTAAACATATCATAATTTATTTATTACGTATACAGTGTATAGACAGTGACACTGAATAACATAGTCCTGCTTTGGCATCTTTTTCATGTTTTTGAGATGTATTTAGTGGTAAAAGCCAATTAGTTTTACACAACATAAAGGTACTACAAAGTCATCTTGCCTCTTCGCTGTAGATGGAGGGACCTTTTGAACCCATAAATAAACATTATGACAGCTGAGAGCCTCTGAGCTTCATCAATTTTTTTTAATTCAATTCAATTTTATTTATATAGCGCCAAATCACAACAACAGTTATCTCACAGCGCTTTTCATAAAAGAGCAGGTCTAGACCGTACTCTGTGATGATATTTAAAGAAAGCCCAACAGTTCCCACCAAGAGCAAGCACTAGGCGACAGAGGCAAGGAAAAACTTCCTTTTAAGAGGCAGAAACCTCGAGCAGAACCATGGCTCAGGGTGGGCGGCCATCTGCCTCGACCGGTTGGGGGTGAAGGAGAGAGAGGGAGAGGGGGGGGCAAGAGAGGAACAGAGAGAAAAAGAGAGGGATGGAAGGAGAGAGAGGGGGGTGGAGGCAGCCTACACAATATAGACACACAGAGGTCACTGACCCTATCATAATGACTCTCACTTTCTCACCAGGTCAAGCATATATTTTCCAAGCATCCTCCACTGGAATACACAAATGAGACTGCAAAGCCACTTGAGGGAATAACTGTGCCTGTGGGAAACACCACTGAAGAAATCCAGGCCTCCGTCTGTTCAATCACCGACTACCTGGAAAAACACCTGCCGGACATCGTCAAGAAGCACACTAAGCACCACCAGGATTACATCATCAACAACACTACAGAGTTTCTAAAACAGCTCAAAGGAGCAGCTAATTTTACAGCCAGTGCCACAGAAATGAAACAGTGCCACAGAAATCTAAAATCTGCACACGGTTATGAAGAGAAAGAAAATGGTCTCCGAATAATTTACTCTGCCAGGAAATGGGTGGAGAGTTTCATAGTGTTTTCAGCACACAAAGAGTGTTTACTTTAATACAAGTGAAGTAGGTGACTACTGAAAACACTTTGGATCAACTAATTTATTTATCTATGTGTTTATGTATTTAATAATTTGTTAATTTATTCATGAATGAATGTATTTCTGTATTTTTTTTATTTATTATTGCAGTCTATATAGTATATGTTTTTATTTATTACGTCACATTGACAAATACATTGTTTGTCAGCCTGCTCCATTCTGTATTCTGACGTTGTACTACATTACTTTTTTATATATAAATTGGGAAAAATAAAATATTAGATACAATCCATTCACTTGAAAAAAATCTTTGATTTCACTGCAAGACATTTTAAAGGTTCTTCATCATTGTCATCATCATCATCATCCTATACCATGAGTCTATCACAGTGCACCTTTGTAGATTAACATTAGGCAGGAATCCTAGAAGGAGTAGGTAAAAGAACACACACACGTTTGTCTATCTATACTACTGAGGACACTTCTTGATATAATGGATTTTCTAGCCCCTAACCTTAACCATCACAATTTAATGTCTAACCCTGATCCTAACCTAAACCTAAATCTAACCTTAACCAAACCAAGTGTTCAAACCTTTAAATTGTTCTTAAAAGTAGACTGAAAATGTCCTTTACAACGCTGAAATGTCCTCACTATGATGGTTTAAAACTGAAATTGGAGCTCCTCGAGATAGAAACATGTATTTATTTTATATATTTTATGTAGGCTATTTTTCTTTTTTACATGAGTAATCACAAAAAATAAAATCATAAAATAAGGGGTAAGATTTAATCAGACTTTTGTGATGTGTAAGTTTTTCTAAGACAGAGATTCCTAAGAGGGAACCCCCATCCTGAACTTGTATGACTGTTTCTGTCATAGCCTAGGTCTACAAACGCAAAGGAAAATATTAAGATCTTTATCTAAGAGTCCTAATAAAAGTGATCCTCGAAAGATGGATCAGAGAAAGTCTCACAGAGAGCCTGCGGCTGACTGAAATACTCCTGGCGTCATGGATTGCCGTGCTGGTAAGCATCTTGAAGAGCGCTGTGTCTAAAGTTGTCGACTACTTAAACTTCCGAGTGCATAGTTGCGCAATACTGAAACTCTCTAGTGGTGACTGCAGATAACTCCTATCTCTGTGTGTGTATTCAAATCTAATTAATAACCACTGTTTGCTCTTTCGTGTTGTAGTTCTCATCTGGCTGCTCATTGTACAAGCTGCCTGCACACCTGTTAAAACCCGACCACAAACCGGGGTCTTAAACGCCACCATCAAGGTGATCAGGGAGGAGATCGGGAAGGCTCTGAAAGAACTCGTAAGCTTTTTGGTGCTTCTTAAATCTATTTAGTAACAAAAACTCGAATTGATATTCACATGCGGGGGTGGGAAGCTGCAAACTCTCTTGGCTACTGTTGTTACTGAAACTTTTTCATGCATTAGCCTATGTGTTTTCTAAAATTGTATCTTTGAATTTCGATCGAGTAGTGGCAGGCTACTCCACTACATTTTGGGGAGCAATTAAGTATAGGCCTAGACTAGGATAATTCAGTTTTGGCACAATAAAAAGGATATTGTACTGTAATTTGCCCTTTTTAAATAATATGGCATCACAGCATCAGTGAATTGCAAGGGAATTGGTTTTAGGGTGTATTTATACTGAAATGATTACAGTAAGGCTAAGATATTGTCTGTTTAACGGTGCTCCTATTTTTCAAATGCCTTCACTGGTGATGGGAATGTTATCATCGGTGGTGGAAGAATTATTCAGATAATTAACTTAAGTCGAAATAGCAATAGCCTACTACAATATAAAATACTCTATTACAAGTAAACGGCTTGCAGTAACATTACTTAAGTAAAAGTACAGGAGTAGCCTATAAGCGACACAATGTTGCCTGCTTAGACCTATGCACATTATGTACAATGGCTCTTGTCAGTGTCATTATTATTGATGCATATAGGCAGCAGTGTGATGTTGTAGCCTATTTGGTCGAGGTGAAGCCAATTCTAACTGTGTATAACAATGTAGCATATTTTATAAACTGATGACACGTTGTAAAATCTTACTTTTCAAAGTAACCAGTAGGCCCAACTACAGCTGACAGACAAATGAAGTGGAGTAAAAAGTAGGCTACTATATTTCCATATAAAGAAGTTTAAAAAGAACATAAAATGCGAATGCCTGGTATGTCAAAATTGCACTTAAGTAGCCTACAGTAGGATACTAGAGTAAATGTGCTTACTTACTCTGCATCCCTGGGGATTTCTCACTGATGTGGAAACCTACTGACCAAATCCGTCTCCTGCAGAATGAATCCGGACTGCTTCCCAACACCTGCATCTCCCTGAATATCACAGAGCTGGTCGGGCAGGAGCAGCAGCCGCTCACTGCTGACCACCTCTGCTGCTCCCGCTACTACATGGTGGAGATGTCCAAGCTGACTACGGAGGTGTCGGATCATCTGCTCAACGCCAGCCAATACACTCAAAATATGGAGCGGCTGATGGGCGGTTCGACAAAATGTCAGAACTGCAGCATACCCAACTTTGAGGCTGAAATGCAAGCTTATATGCATGTCAGATGTGTGCTGGAGCGTCTGGACCAGCGATACAGCAATGCCAAGTTTTGATGTCACTGCCTACTACGAATGTTGTATTTATTTATTTTATTTTAAATTATTGACATTTTTATATTGATGAAAAAGTATACTTGTTCTGGAAGTGGTTTTATAGTTATCCACCTATTATCAGTATCTGATAACCAAGTAATATGAATTCAAACAAAGTGATATTTATTGAAAATAAAGTAATAAGAAGTCAAGAGTTTCATTTTCTGGTGCTTTTATTGTGATTCAGAATTATTTAAGGCATCTCAAAACTCGGTGCATGAAGACATTTGGGAACTTTAGAAGAGAACAAAAAAACACTCAGATGCAGCATAAGAAAATATCTTTCCTTCTTCAAACTAATGAAAAACAATACAAAATTTGGGGAGAATCATCTGCAATGATATACATAATCAGGTACAAAAACCCTCACAGAAACAGCAGAAATCCAACATTTTAAAATTGTGGGATGAGAGAAAAAACAACAACAATAAAATCACCACACAAAAGCCAAGCTGGAACATTAGGGCATTCTGACATAACTTAAATCAGACTCTCAGTTTGAAGGGGGGACAAAAAACAAAAATAAAAGCCAAAGAGAAAGACATTTTCATCTGCAATCATGACAAACATGGCTGCATTCAGAGGTGCATTTTAATTTTCTTATAGTAGTAATAAATCATGTTGGATCAGTGTGGCCACTCAACATTACACTTGATTTATAGGCCTTTTTGATTTGCATCAATGTAAATAGGCTGCAATCTTGTACACTGTGAAAGTGTTGAATTTTGAGGACTGCTTTCCCCATCTTACTATAAATTGAGCAGCCTGTACATTGATAGATACATTATTTCTATCTTGTAGAAAAGTAAAATCTACAATTAAAAGACATCCTCATTCAGTAATAAAACGCGGCACATTAATCATACAAGAGACATCAGTGGTGCCTTTTGCTATCATAAAACTCAGTAAACTCAGTTGTTTTGCAGAAAAGAAAGTAAAAACAGAAGTCACAAAATGAATGTCAGCCTGAGGAGTGCTGAACCACAAATAAAAACAAACAGAACAAGACCAGCCTGCAGGGAAAACAAGTAAGGGCACTTTATTTGACCTTAAGGCTGATTATGTCACACATAAACCTGCAGTGTCTACTTCTAAAGCAGTCAACAGAATGCTCCGTCAAATAAAGTAACACAAAAAATGAACTGAACGGATGTATATACTATTCTGATATGGCTTTTGTTTGTTTTGTGTCTGTGTGCTGTGTCTTTTAACATTGCAACCTGATTGTTTTCTCCTGTATTTGTCATTAACAAACATTATAAATTAGTAACTATGAGCAGATGAAAACATCAGTAAATCAAATCCTGTGATGTAACCCATACCCTTACAGACAACATGTTTTCCTGCTGAGAAGGATCCTGACTTGATTTGTTCATAGCTGAATGGAAAATAAAGACGCTGACCAGCGCAGCCCTGAGTGACCAAAAAAGAACTGAGAAGACCCCTACAGCTGCTGTGCATTCAGCTAAGATCGTTTAACACTTTACATGTGAATGTAGTATACATATATATATATTTTGTACTGCTATTTCAGTTACGCTCCCTATGAGGGCTGTAATTACTATTGCTCCATTATGCTGTGACCCACCCAGTAGAAACCCATGTACGTGAGTAACATACTCTATCTAAGATGACTGCTTTCTTGTACAATTCGCAATTGAACTCACTGTGAATGGGCAGAGCAACGAATAAAGAAAGAAAGATGTTCAGCACGGACGGAAGACCACCAGGGAAACAATTTTTGTAACCTGGCAAAATCACCTGGTCACCTGAGTAAATGAAGGATGGAAAACATGATAAAGCTTTCATCTGTCTTGTACTAATCAAGCAGAGAATAGCCTATGAGTGATCATCAGGTGAATCAGAGCCTCCAAAAAACACAAACTATACTGCCAACTAAACCCACATTCATCTCTTTATGAAAAAACATCATATCCATACACTTTATACAGAACACAAAATGAATCACTCTATAGTTCCCTTTTTAATACAAGGTTGTGTTTTTACATTAGAAAAGTAATTAAATCTATGTTGTTCAAAAAGCAAGTACCACCTTCAACTTAAGTATGTAGAGGTTCTTCACCTAAAGCAGGTGAAGGCAGTAGCAATTGCTGCCATTCAAATATAATATGTTAAAAGCCATTTTTGCACAACTGTTCAAATGCAGTGTCAAAAGTGGGGCTCCCTGCGTGCGTCATTCCCAAGAATCAATGTACAACAGAACAAATGTATGACCATCGTACATACACAGTAAAAGTAAGCCAGACCTAGCTTGCATGTATCATTTCATGCATTTTTTAGGGACATGTGTTGACCTTGCTGAATGGCTATAAGGTAAGCCAATGATATGTCATTTTGATGATTGCTGTTTTAAAGGTTCAGGTGGCTTTTGCGTCACCTCACCTCCTGTGAGAGTAATGCTACACATCTGTGTGTGTGACAGCGTTGATGGCTTCTTCAGGCAGCAGGGATGGATCACTGAGAATGGACGTGGTTGTGCTCAGCTGGCGAAGGGTACTCAACACCACTGACAAAACAATAACAACAACATTTTAATAGTTGCGGACTCAATGGACTGCTGAGTCCTGTTTGGTGCAATTTGGACACACACTCAGAATTATAAATATAGGCTACTACGGAACAACCATTGTCGTGCTGTATCAGTGTTATTAATGCTGTAGGTGAACAAGCACTGCACGATCTAAAAAGTGCAGGGAGTCGCCGTGTCACATCGGCCCCTGTAAACGGGCACTGCACCAGTTGTGGGTAAATGTGTCATTTATTTTTCCATGACTGCTGCACTAAATCACGACCAGGTTTCCCAGGATGCATAAGAACCCTGTGTGTCATGCTGAGGACAATGACTCAGGGGAATTTTAAAAAAGGTATGATAATTTGACTGCATTGAGTGATTCACTGAATCTTTTTTTTTTGAGGGGACAGCCCAGACAGACATGGAACAAAAAGCTGGAGCGATAAGCCATCTTAATTATTTTATTTTACCACAACGACACAGGCCCAGCCTCCTAAAGTTGAGCTGAGCTGTAAAAACTCTGACTGAATGATAGAAATCTTTTGACGTCACCTTACATTATCAGATCCACTACATTTACTCGCTAAATTCAGACTGAGTCCGGGAAAAAGCATATTATTTTGACCAAGTGGGAGGTGAAAAAATTACTACTGGAAAGTTTGATCATCACCGTTTCTCCCCGTGAGCTTTAACCTGGAGTGACTTCATGCATTATTAAAAATTTAGATGCACTGTTAGATTTCCTGTCATGTCACACTTGCTTGATAACAGAAGAAAAGGCAGGAAGAAACAAAAAGAGATAGTGACAGGATGTAGAAAAATCTTGAGTAAGTGTGAATTGCACATAGCGGTAATCAAACCCTTTTCATCGTTTACGCTGGATGTCTAAGAGAAAGAGTCTTTTTTACTTACTGGGTCTGAGCACTGGAAGGGAGCAGTGACGATCAAGCCATTGCAATGTGGTCTGACACAGCTCTGCTCTGCTTGTAGTTGACACCATCCCATTGAATGACTCAAAGAGAGGCTTGATAATGATGCTGAACTAGAACGGATGACAGTCAAGGATTGATTATACTGAAGAGTGAGACAAATGCATTTCTACTTGGGCGACTCTATGAGCTTCAGACTCTAACGTGTACGTCTGTAGCTTATATTTCACCATTACGTGCTTCAATTTGTGCTTTGCGAGTAACGTTAATAGAATCTGTTCGTATTACTTCAAGTATGACTCAGGTCCTTGCTCTAGGAGTGACCCAGTGTGTAAACAGCACGTTCCACAGTAGGGAACTAAGCCGCCAGACAAATGTTGGGAAATTCTGCCTGAAAGTGTCTACTTTCCTAAATAATTTGGTAAATGACCAACAAAGCAATGCAATCTGACTGGTACAACACGGTGAATGTTTGGTTATTTGTATTAACTTTTTAAATCCTCTAGGCACTGTGGCCACTCAATAATGTTTAAAAGTCTGTCTATATAGCCTGGACTAACAGTAGCTTGGCTTTCCTCAAGAGCGATGGGAAGATTTGAAAATGTTTCAGTTGTGTGACCTTTACTTTAAGTCTACATTTACTGTGCATGACACATGATACTATACTAGGGCTGGGCGATATGGCCAAAAACGTTATCACGATAAAAACATTTCATATCATTCAATATCGATAATATATATGTCAAATCATTATTTCTTTCAAGTTTAAAGGCAGATTTTTGCTTCTGAGTGAAAATTGAAGAAACCAAATGGTTAATTATGTGGTTAAACTTTATGGTCTGAATTTGATTTAAATGATTTAAAGCAAATATTTATTCATGATATATTCAACATTTATTATATTGTAATTGAGGAAAATTATATTGCGATAATCATCATTATTGTTTTATTGCCCAGCCCTACACTATACTGAGTGTTATTAATAAGCAGGTCAGTGTAAACTCTTTCATTGAAGGATACAATCCAGAACTTCCAGTTCTGAAGAGTGCGGCTCCTCACATATTCATTGAACTTCTCTTGCATGTGGTCAAAGTGATGTCGCCTGATGGGCACTCCTGTTGCAGGCAGCTGTCTCTGACAAAAGCTGTGGTTAAGCGGTGACAGGAGACAGAAACAGTTAACAAAGTTAATGTGTTAACTGTCTGTGCAACCTTTGTATATCAGACGAGTGAGATAGTTGCATATACGATGTTGTGACGTACTTAATGGAGGCGTTGAGCTCCTCTATCTCCTCTCGTAGTCTCTTCACCTCTTCCTGCATCTGCTGCCTCTCCTGCTGGAGCTTCCCAATGTGCTCCACTGTCTTCTGCAACGTGAGTCCGTAAGTGATCTAAATGCACAAGGTTATGAATATGGTAGGAAGGGAGAAATCAATTTAAATATTTAGAACAATTTGTGAAGCAAATATTGTGCACAAACACAGCCAAAAATAGTAAGGTCCTGAATCTGTTATGGATGTTTTATCAAGACCCCCAGGTACACAGACTCACATTTGATTGCGATTTCAGAGTGGGAACCACGCTGCAGAGCGTTTTAAAGCCAATGTTTATGTTTGATCGTCTCTTTTGCTCAGCAGATATGTGCGTTGTCCTCCGGCTCTGTCACACAACAGCAGTGGAAATGTTACACAGAGGTTTTTTGAGAGCAGGTCAAATATAAGAGAGGAAAAATGCAAATGCTACTGATGTTAACATACATGACATTCAATGTAGGATTTCTACCTACATGCCTTAACGTATAAAGCCTTTGAAAGCCCTATATGTAATTCAAATAATAAAATGCTCACAGAAACAGAGCGATCACACTAGCAAATGATTAATGTTAAGAAACATAAACACAAACCTGATTTGGTTCATTCTTTACCAGAGGTGTACTGCTGCCACTGATCAGTGACTGGGGACTAGGAACTTGATCTAAACCTTGTGGTGATCCTTGACCTGATCCTGGCTGACTTTGAACTGGAAAGACAAAACAAACAAACAAACAAACTTGTAACAAGTGGTAGGTTTGGAGTTATGATGTACTTTCTGGGTGGAGTGAACTACTCTCACCAACACTAGAGGAGGCTTTCTGATTTTTGCGGCTGGAAGAATAAGACTTTTCTTTGGGGACAATTGGCTGGGGAGACTTCTGTGTTTGAGACACAATGTGAAATCCAGGACCCTAAAAGAGAACAAGTACACAAGAAATAAAAAAGAAGTACAAGACCGAGAACCACTACAATACATATTATCTTTCTTTACTTTGATCACCAACAAGCTTAACATTTTATGACATCAGAGCAAAACAAACAGCAAAATCTAAATGTTGCACTTTTGTAATTTTCTGCTCTCAATAATTTTAAGACCCACTGTGGCAAAAGAAAAAAATTAAACTGTGAGGATGACGCTGACAGAGCTCAAAACATACCCTTCCAAGATGGGAAGGAGTGATGACCACTCCAGTATTAGGGACCACGTCTGCTTTTAGAGGTGTTGGTGTAACAATCACAGCACTGGCATGGCCTGGAAAAGGGGCTGAGAGGGTGAACAGTAAGGCACCACGGTGTTAGCTTTATGTGCATTCATACGTGAACATCCTTAAATGAGTTCTCATTTTTGACATACGAGTCCCCCCTGCCTTTTTTTCTCAGTGGCTTTTCCATTTATGCAGGAAATAAACTCTGTGGTTAACACAACTCCTAACAGGTTTCATCTTTTCAAAGAGGTTTCAGGCCAAAAAATGCACAATTTAACATCTTGAAAATGAAATTTATAACAATAAGCTGTTCTACTGAAACAAAAGCAGGGGACACCCTCATGTACTAGAGGTTGGGTGCCTATCCCTATTTCCTGCCTGCGCTCTGCTGTCAGTTCTCTTTTAAAAAGCATAATCAGTGACATTATCAGAGGTACAAGCCATAGTGTCTCAGATATGCATAGAAAATTGTATTTCATCACTATCGTTGTGAATCACTATGACTGAATAAGTAAGGCTTGAGCGCTATCTTGTGGTAATTAAGTGACAGAGCTCAACAGCCGGATCAACATGGTTAAAAGCCCAATTTCTCCAAATACAGAATCAATATCTTCATCTTGACATCAGAAACAACAGACCTGTGAGGATGAGGTGGGAGGGGGGGGGTGTGGTAGCAGGAGCAATTCTTTGCACAGGACGGTTTTTGTTGGCACTGGACGACTGAAA
>NC_060170.1:22328743-22348618 GCF_021292245.1 Micropterus dolomieu | reverse complement strand
TGTAATTGAGGAAAATTATATTGCGATAATCATCATTATTGTTTTATTGCCCAGCCCTACACTATACTGAGTGTTATTAATAAGCAGGTCAGTGTAAACTCTTTCATTGAAGGATACAATCCAGAACTTCCAGTTCTGAAGAGTGCGGCTCCTCACATATTCATTGAACTTCTCTTGCATGTGGTCAAAGTGATGTCGCCTGATGGGCACTCCTGTTGCAGGCAGCTGTCTCTGACAAAAGCTGTGGTTAAGCGGTGACAGGAGACAGAAACAGTTAACAAAGTTAATGTGTTAACTGTCTGTGCAACCTTTGTATATCAGACGAGTGAGATAGTTGCATATACGATGTTGTGACGTACTTAATGGAGGCGTTGAGCTCCTCTATCTCCTCTCGTAGTCTCTTCACCTCTTCCTGCATCTGCTGCCTCTCCTGCTGGAGCTTCCCAATGTGCTCCACTGTCTTCTGCAACGTGAGTCCGTAAGTGATCTAAATGCACAAGGTTATGAATATGGTAGGAAGGGAGAAATCAATTTAAATATTTAGAACAATTTGTGAAGCAAATATTGTGCACAAACACAGCCAAAAATAGTAAGGTCCTGAATCTGTTATGGATGTTTTATCAAGACCCCCAGGTACACAGACTCACATTTGATTGCGATTTCAGAGTGGGAACCACGCTGCAGAGCGTTTTAAAGCCAATGTTTATGTTTGATCGTCTCTTTTGCTCAGCAGATATGTGCGTTGTCCTCCGGCTCTGTCACACAACAGCAGTGGAAATGTTACACAGAGGTTTTTTGAGAGCAGGTCAAATATAAGAGAGGAAAAATGCAAATGCTACTGATGTTAACATACATGACATTCAATGTAGGATTTCTACCTACATGCCTTAACGTATAAAGCCTTTGAAAGCCCTATATGTAATTCAAATAATAAAATGCTCACAGAAACAGAGCGATCACACTAGCAAATGATTAATGTTAAGAAACATAAACACAAACCTGATTTGGTTCATTCTTTACCAGAGGTGTACTGCTGCCACTGATCAGTGACTGGGGACTAGGAACTTGATCTAAACCTTGTGGTGATCCTTGACCTGATCCTGGCTGACTTTGAACTGGAAAGACAAAACAAACAAACAAACAAACTTGTAACAAGTGGTAGGTTTGGAGTTATGATGTACTTTCTGGGTGGAGTGAACTACTCTCACCAACACTAGAGGAGGCTTTCTGATTTTTGCGGCTGGAAGAATAAGACTTTTCTTTGGGGACAATTGGCTGGGGAGACTTCTGTGTTTGAGACACAATGTGAAATCCAGGACCCTAAAAGAGAACAAGTACACAAGAAATAAAAAAGAAGTACAAGACCGAGAACCACTACAATACATATTATCTTTCTTTACTTTGATCACCAACAAGCTTAACATTTTATGACATCAGAGCAAAACAAACAGCAAAATCTAAATGTTGCACTTTTGTAATTTTCTGCTCTCAATAATTTTAAGACCCACTGTGGCAAAAGAAAAAAATTAAACTGTGAGGATGACGCTGACAGAGCTCAAAACATACCCTTCCAAGATGGGAAGGAGTGATGACCACTCCAGTATTAGGGACCACGTCTGCTTTTAGAGGTGTTGGTGTAACAATCACAGCACTGGCATGGCCTGGAAAAGGGGCTGAGAGGGTGAACAGTAAGGCACCACGGTGTTAGCTTTATGTGCATTCATACGTGAACATCCTTAAATGAGTTCTCATTTTTGACATACGAGTCCCCCCTGCCTTTTTTTCTCAGTGGCTTTTCCATTTATGCAGGAAATAAACTCTGTGGTTAACACAACTCCTAACAGGTTTCATCTTTTCAAAGAGGTTTCAGGCCAAAAAATGCACAATTTAACATCTTGAAAATGAAATTTATAACAATAAGCTGTTCTACTGAAACAAAAGCAGGGGACACCCTCATGTACTAGAGGTTGGGTGCCTATCCCTATTTCCTGCCTGCGCTCTGCTGTCAGTTCTCTTTTAAAAAGCATAATCAGTGACATTATCAGAGGTACAAGCCATAGTGTCTCAGATATGCATAGAAAATTGTATTTCATCACTATCGTTGTGAATCACTATGACTGAATAAGTAAGGCTTGAGCGCTATCTTGTGGTAATTAAGTGACAGAGCTCAACAGCCGGATCAACATGGTTAAAAGCCCAATTTCTCCAAATACAGAATCAATATCTTCATCTTGACATCAGAAACAACAGACCTGTGAGGATGAGGTGGGAGGGGGGGGGTGTGGTAGCAGGAGCAATTCTTTGCACAGGACGGTTTTTGTTGGCACTGGACGACTGAAACGGGCGAGGCAGGGCAAAAGTCTGAGGGTGCTGGACAGAAGTGGCAGCTAATGGAGCCAAGGGCTGGAGTTGAGACGGAGAAGGTGGAGGTTGGGAAGATATGGAGCTGTACTCCGAGCCGTGACCGAAGGTGGTGGCTGCGTCGCTGGATGTGACAGCAGAGGAGGCTGTGTGTGTAATCACAGATGGAGCTGCTGTCTCACCAAGCACTGAGGTGTTGTCCAAGGGCGAGGGAACCATGGGTTCTACTGAGGCCATGTCCTGACCCGGAAGGCACTGTGCAAGAGGATCATGGGATAACGGCTGAGAGACTGAGGAAACTACTGCTTGATCATTGGGCGCCACCTGCCCAGGAAACAGAGGCATGTAGTTTTGTACATAGGCTGCATCACCACCACCACCACCACGTGTTTGACTGGTTTGACTGGTCATGGGAGAGGGGATGGGCAGGGGGCCAGCAGGGGAGATGTGGTTGGTTGTGAGTTGCATGGTGGACATTAACTGGGCCTGGCAAGGGATGACAAAGGAAAAGGAAACAAACACACTTATTTTTTTCTTCTAGTGCAATATGATACAAAAGAGATGCAGCTCTATGTAAGTTCATACATGTAAAGAATCGGGAGGGGGGGAAGGTAGCGACAGGAGACTGAGACAGAATTGTGGACAAGTCTTCTAGCTGCATTTATATATGTTGTTCTATTCACCCAGGTCAGGCAGATTGTTATAGTTTTCAGGAGGGTTAATGGTATGCAAATCCATAGGAAAAACAACAATGTTACAACTAATACAGGAGATCTTGCCAAGGTTTCAACTGGAGCAAATAAAACAGGTCACATCACTTTAGCAGCTCCCCTGGCTGCCTGTGAATTGAAGAGAAGAATTCCAGATAATGTCCCTTGTTTAAAAACCTGTTCATGAATGTGCTCTTAACTACACTAACATGCTGCCAAAACCAAAAACATGTCGTTAGGCATGGCTCTCAGATACAGTTGAGTCTTTTGTATCTAAAAGTCAGACAGGGTAAAGCTGCATTTATGCACCCAACTGAAACTCTTAAACATAAACATATGGCTAAATACATGACTTGTGGGGAAGCTTCAAGGAGGACAACAGCATGAAAGAGAAGCAAAATATTTAGCCATATTTTGAATGATTGGCTGATTCCCCAAAGAATATAAATTTAATGTTTGTTTAATGTTTAAGCAGCAAGTTATACATGAAAAATGCTATGTAAATAAAGTTGAGTATCACAATTATGTTACATAGATTTGTTTGTGTAACTACATTAAGACAGAAAGACGGTAGAAGACATGGTGAAAATCCTTGTGAATTAACAAAAAAACCCATCTTAAATCTAGGAAGAATGACACGGTGCTTGCACAAACTCTCTTCGTGGTGGTGTGTGTTAGGCACTGTTTACCTGTGACTGAGAGCTGCTGCTGGGTAGAGGGGTGACAGATGATGCAGTGGGGGAAACAGAGGGGAAGACAGTCTGACGGAGGCTGTGAAATAAGTCTGGAACAAGAGTCTCTATGTTAGCTAGAGGTTAGTAAAACCACACTACTGTTTGTGTTAGGCTATGCAAACTGCTATAGCAGAGTTACTAGAACATGTGCGCTTGATTACTGTAAAATGTGCACTGTTAGAGTGTGCACAGTACTACTGCAGCTATGGGTGGCGTCTTACTGCTATACCTTGCAGCGGATCAAAGGAGTCCATGAAGTCCAGGTTGGGTTGTAAGGGGATGAGTCCTGGTTGGATCATGTCTGCATTTCCCGCATGAGCTGTGGATGGTAAAGAGGCAGAGGAAGTGAGGGCAGCGAAATGTATACAAACTCAAATGTAGAGGAAACAATAAACTGATTTCACAAAAGTCATCTGATGATTTTCTCACCAATCTCCCTTGGATTGGGCCAGGCTATGGGCTGGTGTGAGGCCAACGTAGAGAATAACGTGTCTGTAAACTCTGACATCAGAACATCCATGTCAAAGAGGGGGTCCATCTCCATGGGGGCAGGTGTTTCATTATGCTTACGAGGCACACGGCGTGCTGCAGTCTCTTCATCCTGATAAAAGGAGACACGGAGCATGTCTGGAGAGACTTCCCCAAACAGCGATAGCTGCTCCTCTGGACCCTTTGAGTTTTCAAAACGCAACCACCAAGCCAGTTAATAACACACAAGCATGCAGTGTTAAATACAGACAAAATATCCACATTAGGTGCTGAATTAGGTGCAAGCAGTCAAAAGTAATTTGTTTGCATAGTCAAAGGTGATCTGTTAAAAAGTATATAAATAATGTGAGGGTGACTGGGTTAGCAAGTGTTTATTCCATTAGTATTAACATCTGGTTGAACAGACGCTGATAGCAATGTTCATGTTGAAACTAACAACACTTTGGTGGTTTGAGCATGATGCAATTCTTCATACCTTAAGCAAGCTTGAGAGGTCCTCATCCTTGTGCTTCTGTAACTATAAGAGACTTAGTGAGTGCCATGTCAGATAAACATTAATGTTTTATGACCAGTCAAACAAACAGAATACATCTACAAAATGCCCAGTATCCCACTGATAAAAAGTGAAATATTGAAATGTATCTATAGAAAACTTAACAATATAATACCCTTTTCTTAAAGTATGTTCTCCATTTGTGGTATTCTCTTATGACAATTTCAATTCTTCTTTTCCAACATTTCCCATCCGTGGCAGTGGCCTGCAGAAGAAAGAGGGAGATGGAAAATAAACCCATAAAGTCCGTATCAGACACATAAGACAAGAAACGAAGTGACAACAGAAACATAAAACTTAATGACTAGTGAGGAACATAAAATGACTCACGGGATGATTTTGGTGAAAAGAAACAACAGAATGTCACTATTGCTGTTTTTACACCAAGCCATCACATTTTTCCACAACTTTACCTCTGCAGGACGATGAACGTCCATGTCTATATTTCCATCCAGGGGAGTCACAAAGTGACAAACTGGATTCTCTCTTTTCTCCACATCTAGGAGTAGAAAAACAACCTCAAAGTCACTTTCAGTTGAAATACACAGTTACCTTTTTTTCACAACAGTAATCTCATAGCACACATTGCTTAACAAAGATTGTGTATAAAGATGACAAAAGACATGTCACTTTTTGCAAAACAATTGCACTTTATAAACGTCCTCATCCAGACAGGCTTTGTTGATGGATACAGGATTATAAGTAGGCCTGCATGATATGAGGAAAATCTGCACTGTGCAAGAACATTGTTCAATATTGAGATGACGATATGACTTGTGATAAATAAACAAATATTGAAGTGTGCTTATTAGCTGCCTGGTTGTTTTTAAATTCACAACAGGATTAGAATTGAATATTTCAAATCTAATTTTTTTTAGAGCTACGACAGTAATGTTTACAGCAAAGTTACCATATAAACCTAGTAATATCTCACAGGAAACAAATTTAAAATGGAATTAAAATAAATCATATTCCTAACATCAGTCAGTATCAGTCCTTTCTCCTCCTCCCCCCTCTGCTGCTATTTTTCACTGCCTGCAGGTAATGTTACAGCTGGTAGAGAGAGGAGCAGCTGGTATGTCTCAGCCAGCAGCTAAGTTTACAACTATGTGCCAAATGTTAAGGTACGTGGCAAACTAAGCTAAACAGTTAGACTACAGACAGCTTTCGTTTTAGCTTGTTTGTAAGAGATCAATATTAGTCGAGCTAGTGTATGTGCTTGTTGAAAACATAGAGGATGAGAAACTTTGGGCAGAGCAGATTAAAATATCGCTTTCTACAGGTTTACATGTTTATGCTTTTTGAACAAGTATTGGCTTTTTACTCGCAAAGGTTTTATTGCACGTACTTACGAGTAGTAACAAGCATAGTTGTTGTCAACTGGAGTAATCTTGGAGTTATCTTATGCCTCATGCAGACTACACGACTTTCAGTGTCGGCCGATGGCCGATGGCCGTGCCGTTCACACCACACAACTTGCCGTTTTGTGATGGGATCTTGAAGTCATTGTGGCGTTCACACTACGTAACTGATTGGTGACAGGGGGTCACACACTACGCGAGCTGACAGCGACACTGGTCTCCAAACCACATTTTGTCGAGAAAACACAGGAAATGTGAAACGGGAAATGACGCGAATGTACACATGAAACAGCTGTTGTTTGTTATTATAAAGATAGAAATTATAAAGACAAAAAATATGGGTGAAAGAATGGATTAGCACACGCAGGTAGCAGGGATCGTCTGAGCTACAGAGAGCTGGAGGTCAGTAAAAAGTGTTTTGTGGTGAAAAAGTAGCTGCCTGCTCTCATTGGCTGCATGTGGATGTGGAGTCGGCCTCCTTCTCCAGATATTTGGCATGCTAGATATCTTGCAGACATCGGTGATGTGTCAGAAATGTGTCGGGGAGCCGTTTTGATGCATCCTTGTGTAGTTCACACATAACGACTGGCGACCACCGATGGACCGCTGATTTATCCCTGATCACAGCCCCACTGTCACCGAGCTCGCCGAGCAGCAAATCGGGCTTAACAATCGTGTAGTGTGAACTAGGCTTTAATTTCACCTTCACTTCATTGTCTCCACCGCAGCCTCTCTGCTCTGCTGGCCGCTGTGTGTGGTTTTCTTTTAATGCATTCATGGGGTCCAAAAACCGGGATTCCACTATACTTGTGGGGCCAACAGCTTAGTGGGGACCAAAATGCCGGACCCCACAAGTTTAAAGGGCTTTTTTGGGGTTCAAGACTTGGTTTTAGGGTTCAAGTTAGAATTATGTTAAGGTTAGGGTAAAGGTAATTGTTACGATTAGGTATGTAGTTGTGATGGTTACGGTAAAGGTAAGGGTAAGGATAAGTGTGTATAGAAGGTGACACAGAGAGCAGACAGAGGCTGCAGCGTGATAATTAATACTACAGACTTTAGCCCCGGGCCGTTTAATTCTGCGTTTCCTTGCCCATCCCCAAATAACATTACGATTGTTTTTTGCGCATGATCATATTGCAATGATGATGAAAATATGATTTATCGGTCAGTGCTAGTCATAAACATAAAAGTGGACAGTACACCTGGGTGTCCAATAGTCTCCACATAATTAAAACATAACATCTAAATCATTACACAACATGCAAGCAAACATACACAAGTTTTCAATGACATCTCAAAGTATTTTCCTTATATGAGAAATCCTTATTTCTTATGTCTTGTATGCAGACTACAGCTTCACCAAGGCAAAGACTATTTATTTTTGAGAGTTAAATTTAAGTTGCTTTAAACTAAATACTAAACAATACAATCTACACTCTATGTCCAAACAAATGAAAGAGACAGTGTGGAGCTCTTACACTGCATATACCAGGCTCTCCATATGGCGTTGTTGAGGCGGATCTTGTCTCTCCACAGCAGTTTTAAACCTTTGAAGTTCTTCCATTTGGGAGATACCAACTTACCACTGAAAAGACAAAGACAATTAACAGTGAAATTATTTCACAAGTGGTGAGAGACATTTTATATAACAAATACAATGGTTTAACAAGTATAAGCAGATCAGCAATATCTCAACAAGAATTGAAACTCTTCACAGTGATCACAGTGCTCTCCTCTGTGTGTGAAGCTATTTGCTGATAGTGTTGCTTGCACAGGAGGTAAAACAAATTCCACAATAACGAAACAGCTTAACTTGGATTTGTTGAAGTTTGTTTCATCATGAATCTATTCTAATTAACTTTAATATCTTGACACCTGCAGAAAGAAACGTCTCTTTTAAAATTTCTCCGTACAACCCTGAGTTTGACTTTAATACTGACGACTGACAATGACCCAAAGCCTTAATACCTAAGAGTGACAATTTCTTGCTGTAACACCTAGCCACTCGGTAAAAGGTAAGAGAGCTCCATTAGGCAACAGGAATTACGTGTCTGATGACTGACTGTTTTACTGACGGACTGGCCTGAATTCAGCTCCCAGTGCCAATGAATGCACTAGGCTCTGGAACAATTTGTTTGTTACTCACTCACAGCAGAAAGGACAATTTGACTCTTTCTGGAAACAGAAAAAAGCTACACTCTACCCTGAGAATCCAAACGTACAAATAATTTAAAAAGAGGGGGAAAAAATGGTACATGTCACCTACATTAACGCTGGCACTGTACTAAAAGACTTCAAGAAATAAGGCAAGCAAAACAAACAAGCAGGAATCTGCCAAGGTCACGCTCAAGTTAGAATTACACTGTTACACTGTGATATGGAGACATGGAGTCAATAAAGCAAGACAGCAGCACACGTGTGTGCTACTAAATATGAAACAAGGTGGAATTCATTAGTGTGCACCACTATGGCTACAGTATGTGAAGTTCAAGATTACAGCACATATATACTGCTGCACTATAATGGTACGATACACACCAACCTTTTGAAATGTCAAATGACATTACTAAAGTTTGTGTTTAACTATAAAAAGACAAGAGGAGATAATAATGATTCTCATTTCAAGTCTGCTTTGACAGGGCAACGTGTGTCACAATCCAAAAGGGTTAGCTCATAGTTTCTCTCTTTCCATCCTTCCTGTCCTGTTTTTTGTCTTTTCTTTTAACGTGCGGTTTAGTCTTTTCCACTAGTTTCCTCTTGTCATTTGAGTTCTTACTTTCTGTATAGGTACTGTATGAGTTTTTGGGAGTAGAAAAAGATTCATTAAGTAGGTAGTCCAGCTTGTGGCAATGAAGAAAGAAGAGGCAGTAGCATAGAGGAAACTGAGTATAGGGCTTTCTCGTGTACATAAATGTTCTTCACTTCTCCTTTTCAGATGAATGACAACAGAAGAACAGTAACTGGTAGTAAGTGCTTTCCTGGTCTATAATTAGTCTTCCCAGTGAATCCAAGTTGGTGTCATTTGCAAAGTTGAAGGGAACCCTCTGAGTTAAAATAAGCAGCTGGCTCTGCCCCAAGTAATACTGTAAACAGACAACCATGGGTAAAGTGAACATTTTTTTCCTTTTACATCTTACCTCTTAATATCTTGTTACCGTCAACTGAATTTAAACCCAACTTTTGCAACTTTTAATGTGTATCTTAACAATTACAGTGCTTTAGATTATCTAAAGCCTATAAACCTTTTAACATTCACTGTGCTGTTTTTTGTCTTTGTTTGCCTTTTCAGGACAGTGGGCTGCATTATGAATTATATCATTTAACCTAAAAGGATTTAATCTGGAAGATGGTGTAGTCTGGAGAATACAGTCCAGCATACAAACCATTTATAATAGGAAAATGGTACCACAACAAGTGTTCAAGGTGTTGTGATATTAGGTGGTAACATCTATAATTGTTCTTTGTCAGTTTTAGGCCATGTGTAGTGTTGAAACTTCTCTAGCAATATAAGTTATGTCTAATTTAGATCTTTGTTTAATAATTTTGGTCAATTATTAAGTGAAAATTCCAAATAGGGATGAATGTTGATGTGTGCTTCAATCGGTTTTACATAATTACAGACTAAATACTTTTTATGCTGTATTTTAGACTACAGATTTGAGGACATTTATTTGGGGGGTGGCGATGGCGCCATATATAGCAATTATAAGTTGCTTTTCATTAAAGCGTCGGCTAAATGACTAATTATTTTTATTATTTGAGCTTTAACTAGAGGGTCATTTGTCAGAATGTCTGACATTTTATAGACTAAAGGATAAATCTGAAACAAAGACAGCAAAAAGGACCAGGCAGATTGAAGAATTCGATAATTGGGCAGGCAGCAAGAGTCTAAAGTAAGTTTGAGATTTGTAATGACTGACTGCACTCTCTTTCTCTACCAAACAGAATTTGGACCCATGACTAAAATTTTCAAAATTCTGCCCAAATATCGAATTCTTTTCTTTCTTTCTTTTTGTTGGTTTACACAGTGAAAGAGATAGAGAGAGAGGTCACAATATCTGTTCTCACCACTCACCTTCACCCAGTGGTGAAGCCAGCTGATATCCAGTATAAGAAAAACTGATTTGCATAACACTGGCACTCGCTGAATGGTTTCATACATTACATTATGTTCATCTGGCTTTTTCTCCAAAGCGACATTTTCCCCCAGCAATTTTGACATTCACAATCTTGCTTAAGGACAACGAGAGGTGCCAGGAATCAAACCTCCAACTCTACCATTAATGGCTGATCTGCTCAACAGGAACATTGTGCAATCCATCCTTATTTAAAAATGACTAAACATGCCCGCGGGCAGATACAGCACAATCAAAACAAAGAAAAAAACGAATGGTGAGAATGATGTCAGATCGGTCTCATAAGATGTAAGACTTGCACCGACCATGGCAACTTTGGTAAGACATGCTAAAGCTTTCCTGGCAGCTGATTTTTAAAGACTACATTTTGTTCCTGGTGTCCTATTTAATGGTTCTGTTAGTACAAAGATCTTTTTTTCGTGAGCAATGAGAGTGTGCTCTGAGTACATTAGGCCCTGTCTTCAGAGTACATAATGTTTCAACTTTCTCTCCAATAAAGTAGTGAAGTACAGATTTGAGATGCTTGTACTTATAAGTACAACCAAAAGTGCTGTTAGTATCAACATGATAATTATACTTCTACTACACAACATTTATTTGACTCGATTTTTACAATAATATGATGACACTTATAAAATACAATGCATTGTTGAAGATTAAACCAATGGTATCCAACCCTTTTTTGGCTTGTGGCCCCTTACAAAAATGCAGTATCTAGTTGGGGCCCCTTATCACGTTTCATCAGTTGTTAGCATTTCCACTCTAAAGTTCTCAGATTGTTTCAAAACAACTGTTTGGAGGCCCAAAGAATGAAATATGAATATAAATGTGTTTTTTCTCTGTTTGTACAACATTAATTGTCTCATGACCCCCCCCCCAGGTTTATCTTGTGACCCTGCCCACTGCTTGGGAACCACTGGACAAACCTATCTAATAGTATATATGTTTAAGCGGGTTCTACCTTGATCAGCAGTGAAATGCCGCCAACACATTGATGCAATCACAATATGGCCTACTGCAATTTTCAAATCCTCACAGGAGGTGCAATATTTTTTAAAGGCAAAATGCCATTTTAAATATCCATCTAATATCTATGTGTAGGGTCATGTTTGCCAACGCCAGCTGACATTGGGCGGGGTTGCCAGTCCATTACAGGGCACATAAAAAACAAACAACCACTCACACCTAAGGGTAATTTAGAGTCCTATTTTAAATATTAATATTTATATATATTGCCTGCTGCAGAGATATTCTGGCCTACACATCATCTTCTAAAGTTTGGTTTTTAATCCTTGCAAAAATCACATCATAATTAATTTAAATATGTTTTACTGTAAAAAAAAATAATAATAATTATGTAAAAATGATCATTCCATCCAATGTCTTAAATCATTTCGCAATTAAAATAGTAGTCGAAATAATCGCAAAATCGTGCAGCCCTAGTAATAATCATCTAATAACGTCATCTACAGTAAAATAAAATATCAGTCACAGGAGGCATGTTTTCTGCAGATTATTTACATTTTTACTGATAATATTCTGCACTTTTATTTGAGTATTATCTTGAATGCAAAACTTTTATTTGTGATGGAGCATTTTACTCTATTGGTACATGTATTGCATTAAAGAGTATTTGCACTAATGTGACCACAAGTCATGAGTGGTCAAGCAGGAAGTTGTATGAAGAGGAGACTCGTGACTGCAATTTCACTCTAGGGTGTCTCATTGCCTTTACTTTACTGATCTGAGCAGGACTGAAGGGAGCTCAACGTGCACTGGGCCAAGAGCTAAAGTGAAAATGAATACAGGGTGGATGGTGATGTATGTTGCAACTTACCTGTACGCAAGAGTCATGCACTCAAATAGTTTGGTCAGTGAGGCGTCTATGGAGAGGTGCGACATGCTCGCCTTGCCAAAATGATAGGTCTGACAGGTCTGCTTGTTGACAGTGTCGAAGTCGTAGCCTTTCTTCGGGGGGTGCTCGCAGTGGGGCGAGGACACCATGAAGTGTCCACTGTGGATGATCTGAGACTCCAGCCCGTCTGACCTCCTCAGCCCCAGATGAGTCTCCTCCGCGTCCGAGTCGTCCTCCTGCTCCTGCTTAATGATCGCCGGTGGGCGACGGTAATTGTGCCGTAAAGACATCTCTGTAGTGGACATGTCTGCAACTCACCAGACAAATAGCTAACGTTAGCCAACGAGCTAGGACAATAAAAACTCCCTTTCATGAGGCTTGCCAACAGCGCTGGAAAACGCGGTTAAGGCTGACTGTTGGTTTGTCAGCTTCGTGCCGTACACTCCCGACTCCTCGGTTCACTCATTTTAAACCTCGCTGCTGGTAATTACTGGCCCATGTTAACGTGTTGTTGTCTTGTTAGACAGTCGACCTAAGTAAGAGTAGCGGGCACCAGCTGACAACATAAAAAATAAGCTTGCGGACTCCTCTCGTCAGCAGCAGGAAGTTCCTGTGTTAACGCATTTCTGATTGGTCGGAGTCAGAGCCCCACCCACCAAAGAACTCAAAATAAACCTGGAGCGACAAAATACGCACCTTTTTTTCTGTTTCCACAGCACAAAAATGTTACTGGATAGGTGTCGAAATGATCTAGGCTTCAGCGACTACAAAACCGATTAACGTATAAGGGTTTTGCGACCCCTGTTACTTTTTATTTTGCTTCTGAATGGCAACAAAAAGGGATGCAGTCTCAGAGAGCACCAATGCAAGAAAGCTGTCCTTCTCGTGTCTTTCTCTCTCCCTGTCCAAAAAGTTCAGTTGCTCTTCCTAAAAAATTAAGGCGAAAAACCGATAGATCCAACCGATGTTTCCTGTCTGTTTGCATGAAGTATTGGTTCTGTATTCAAATTTAAGAGAAAAGAAACAGCTAAATGTACCTTACATATCAAAGGGAAAATACTACTTAATTTGTTCATCTATAATGTTTCCTTACAAATACTACCACTTTAGATTTAGTATAATGATAATAATAATATATTAATAACTTTATTTATAAAGCACTTATCAAACAATCAAAGCACTTATAAAAGTGCTTCACAAAAGAAAAAAGGGACACAAAACACACCATAGAAGACAAAATGCATGAGGAGAAAAAATAAAAATGGAAATCACAAATAAGCAAACAGATTGACTATATGAATAAGACTAGAATTAATAGCAACATTATATAACTAAAATAAAAAACAGGCAGCTCAGATGAAATCATGATATGCCTTCCAATAAAAGTGCATTTTTAAAAGAGAGTATATGATTATTTATTTACTCATGTTGTTTTTATTTTTATTCTATTCTAATTTTAAATATATATATATATATGTTCTCTCCGTGTGTGTGTGTGTGTAGTATGAAGAGGACTTCCACTTTCATGTCAATGTGCACCCCTGTGTTGTAAAAAAGATAAATAAATGAACCTTCAATCTTGTGTGTGACAAAGATAAACATGAGGATCTAACTTAATAATGATATTTATTCATCATATTTTTATTTCAAATACATCAAAATTCCAGCATCTCTGTTAGGGCACGTTATGGAAAAGAAACCTTGTGTGACCAAAACAATTTCTCTTAGACAGTGCGTTGCTTTCATCACTCTGGGTGGGAAGACCTGCCGCTTAGCTCTGCTGAAGAAGGGAAGCCCAGTATGTGACCTGTAAATGTCTCCATAGATATCTCATCTGGGATCACACACTCGAGTGAATATTCTGAATCTTCACCTGCAAAAACACACACACACAAACACACACACACACACACACACACACACACACACACACATTAAAGAGTGATGATTTCAGCCCTTATGTGAATCCCCATCTTATGGTTTGTGAGTGAGTTTTTGTTTTACATACTGTCAGCTTTACATATATCATGCTCAGAAGGTTTCCCTCCTCTTTCTTCTTCTTCCTCCTCTTCAGTGAGGCCTAAAAGTGTTGTGAAGCACTCTGCCACCTCTTCCTCTGTCATGTGTTCTCCTTTAAAAGATATGCATATGTTGGACTTTGGGCCACGTTGACAATGAAACATACGTATCTCGAAACTGGAACAGAGGATCAGTCTTTTTCTCAGTAATGTAACAGTAATAAAAACAGACTCGTCATTTTCTGACGTCTGCAGTGTACCTCGAGCCTGTAGAAGTTCTAGCAGCTTGTGTCTCTGCAGAACAATCTGTCCTGTACTATCACGGTGACCAAGGACGTCAAAAGCTAGAGCAAGCTCATCGCTAGAGATGCCGAAGGCTGGTCGGTGGTTGATATACAGCTTGATGAACTCTTCCAGGTCAATGTCGGTCACATATTTTCCTGTTTCGGCATACTTGCTGAACTTGACCTCGTTATGCATATCCTCTACCTGGTAAAAAAAAAAAAAAAAAGCAATTTGTAAATACAGCTTCGAAGTGTCAGCCACTTTTTGTGATCTTTTCACTGTCCAATAAGATCAATAAAATGACATTTGCTGCTGAAAAATGTCACTTCAGTTAAACGCATTTACCTCTTGCTCAGTAGGGTAATAGGCCAAAGCTCTCATAAGAGAGGGAACTTCTGACAGGGGGATTCTAGTAGATACTTGTCGTTTCTCCAGTGAGTCGATGCCTTGATGACGGACTTGGCAGTAATAGAAAAAGTCTTCCATCTCCTAATGACAGAAAAGCAAATAAACTGAGGACCTGTGGTTAATATGGTATCAGAAATGCCTAAAACCCAAAGGTAGGAACTCCAAGGAAAAACTGATATCTTAATCTTGTGGCCTTGTATAATCTAGAAACACTCTATATGTTTAAATATCAGCAATGATGTCCAATAGCAAGTAGACAACCATTGTATGTTGAATGTTATATTTTGCCAAAAGATATATAAACTGTTCAAAACAATCACCCAACTCTCATAAAGAGTAACCACAAAAACAATGCAAGAAAACCTAAATACAACTAAATCAAATTCACCATTTAAAAGGGAAATCACTATAAATTGCTGGAAGAACCAGATCAACTCAGTGATAATACATAAGCTAAGTTAGTTAAGCCTTTATGGATCCCGACAGGGGAAATTCAGATAGTGCAGCAGCACAAGGATATAAATACAAAAACTATAAATTGATTCGAATCGAATTAGAACTATATCAAATTGAAATATTAACTATAAAAATTTTAACTATACATAAGCAATTAAACTCAAAATCACAAGGCATGCAGGTACTATCCATATACAAAGGCTCAATAAAACTGTCACTGTGTTGAGAACAGTATAATTAAAACCACAGGGCAAAAATTTCTATGAAAAATGACTTTAAACAAGAAACCAAATTCTTAAAAACACATATAAACATGCATAATAACATAATGCATAACTATAATAACCTTGATGGCACTGCACATTAGGCAATAGGACAAGTGTTTCTTATTTCAAGTTAACGGAATAATTTCTGGCTGTTCACTTAACATTCGTCGTAGGGAACACTTTTAACTCACCCTGTAGAACTTCCCGTCTCTGCCTCCCTCTAAAAGAGTGTAAAAGGGTACCATGTCCTTTCCTCCCAAGGCAGAAGCTGCCTCCAATGCACTGCATACACAACAAGAGAAGGGATTAACTCCAGAAAACATGATTACACTGCTCATGCATTTCCTCTGGTTCTCAGGTTGGTACCATTAAACCTTACTTTAAGCTTATCTCCCACGACAGGACGGTGCAGTCAGATCCTCCTGCAGTGAAAACAAACCGGCCATCATAGGAGCAGGCAAAAGAAGACACCCCTGTCGGATGGCAGATCAAAGCATTGGACTTGTAGGGGTTCCCGTCCAGAGGGAAAATCTGAAGACCCACCTGGAAATACAACACACTCTTGGTGGTAACATCAATAATGTGTATTGCTCTCACTAAAACGGCACTGGGCTTAAAACACAACTTAATTTGAATATGGTTGAAAAGCGTCTCACAAAGCAGGATTACACAAAACATATTCACACAATACATTTGTCCCACTTAACCCATAAAAATATGACCAAATATATTTTATTAACACTGACAAGAGGAACAGCTTGTTTGACAAGTGTTAATATAAGACAATAAAAGACAATATTTTTTTACTGGTAATAAATTACTTATTTTATACATAGAGCCCCATTTTGATTTTACAAAGCAGGTTAATTGATAAAATACCACAAACAAAATAAAGCAGATCATTTAATAAAATACTACAAGCAAATGCCAGCACTGACCATGTCCTCTGTGATGAATGCCAGGTAATATGAGTTAGTCTCAGGTTCTTTAGACATGGGAAGGACCGCTATTTTCTTAATGGGAGAGCCATATGCTGGGCCAAGGACAGTCTTTCTGTAACACATGTAATAATATTTTACAGTATTTGCGGTGCCATTATTTAACAATTAACATGATCTTGTTACATGGTTTCACAGACCTGCACATCTTGGTGGTGCTGTTGAAAAGCTTCATCTTGTATTGGTCTGAGGCAACGAGAAGAAATTGCTCTGCAGTGAGGGGAGGATACCAAGTCATGCACATTGGCACAGTGCTTTGCTCAATGCGCTCCGAGCTTAGGATGAGAAGCTTATTCACATCACTGTTTTCCAGGTCATACTCCACCTATTAATCAGTCCCACACATGCACAAAATTAGAATTTGGCATAAAAAGCAGTATGACAAAACATCAAACTAGTCCATAGTCCTACAATTTTGACAAAGTGAACTAACCAGTCGGCAGTCCATTCCCAGAGAGAGCAGTCTGGGCTGGGTGCTGTCCAGGTGAACCCCAAAAAGAAGGTCTTTAATGGGCTTGTAGTGTGAGTGGTATCTGCCCAGGTACGTCCAACGAGGCAAAGAGCCTTTATTAGTCTGTAAGAGGAAGACCGTCACTGCTTTTCCAGCATCCTAACAGAAAACAAGGAAATAAAACATCATCATACTTGAAGTTATAAGAATGTTAAAGCATAGGATTTACAATCCGCAATCATAGCCACAAATCTATGTTCTTTCATAATCACAGCTGTAGCAATAGGCCAAACTTTATATAATAAATTCCAGTCCAGAACCACTGCTGCTATTAACTAAGTTCAGACATATTCCACTTGATCATCAAAAAGGCCTTGCTCACCGCAGTGGCGAGATACTGTGAGTCTGAGGAGAAAGTGATGTGATGAATGCTGTCTTCAGTGTAATGGAAACACTCCTCTGGATGACTTTGTAAAGTGCTGGAATTGAGTATGTGAACAGCTCCGCTGGCAAAGCCAACTGCCAGGTATATTCCTGTCCAGAGACAAAACGGCGCCTCTTTACATTGCAGAATGTAATGACAAATTAGGAATTCATGCAGCAGCTGGCTAACGCTGGTTATAAGCAAAAGCATTTGTTCGTTGCAAAGACAGCTGGCTCACCTTGAGGGTCAAAGGTGACACACTGAATGTGCTTCTCTGTCTCGAAGACCCTTCTGCAGATGACCACTTTGTTGTTATAGTCCCACACTTTTAAAATACCCCTCTGATTCCCCATGGCCACAGCTGGCTGTTTGGGGTGGCAGGACACTGCATGTAGAGGCTCACAATCCTCATGTAGCAGGATGTGAGGGATGCCTTTCTGTGTATTCACATGTACTACTGTGGAACTGACTGTGGACGCAACAAAGTTCCTGCAAGAAAAAGAGAGGTCAGCTTGGCTAAAACAAACAGTTTAGACTGAAGACATACTAGATTGTATTACTTCTACCTCATGATAAATGGTTTTGCCTCGAGAGCACAGTCCTCCAGGTATCCCTCTGTACACTCTTTGGAAAAGGAAATGGAAATAATAGAGTCCAGGTTGAATTCACTGTACCAAGTGAGAAGTATGAAGTCTTCATCATAAAACTTGATGTGACCTCGAGTGTCACCAGTTACGATACAGCTGTGATATCAAACAACACACAGACAGAGAGAGATTAGAGACCAATAAATTCATGCCACTTTTATAAAACAATAACAATGAATATTTCTGGCTCTGGCTACCCGTCAGTTACGGCGAGGGCAGTGATCGGATCTTTCTGAAGGTGAATGAGCTTGACTTTCTCTCTGGGGAGGCTTCGGTTTGCAGCTAAGTCTTCCATCACATCCCACACCACAAGGCTGCCCGCTGCAGTCGCTGTTAGGACCTGCCGCTCTCTCCAGTGAAACACAGACTGGCTGACTGATCCACAAGCCATATTGACAGTTTGAGAAGGCTGCGTGAATATAGTAGCATCAGATTCACAGGTGGCTGCATCACAGAACTTCTGGTGAACAGGTGACTCATTGCCATAAAAGACAATTTGATTTAATCTTCTACAGCATTTTTAATGATCATCTTTACCTTCTTAAGCTTCAAGGCAACGTATTGCAGACTTCCCTGGGCCTGAAAAAAGACCAGCTGATTTTTCAATAAACATACACAAAACAGCTGTATTATGTATATCAGTACACAAAGGAACTCACCCTGCTGTAAAATAACACCTGGCGTTCACTGCTGCTGAGCAGCTGAGTGCCATCATTTGGATTAAAAACGATGTAATCCTAAAAAACAATCAGACATTGGAACATTTGATCTCTTGAATGTCACATCCATTAAGTTATGTGACATTTAAATGTTGAAAGAAGACAAAAGTTACTTGCTTGAAAACCATGATTAGGATTGAGTTCAGTAAACCACAAAGGCTTTTCTGTTCCATTTGTCCAATCCCAAATACACACACACTGTGAAAAGATCAACATGTGGTTAGTAGATGGTGAATAGATGGAAAGACATTTACTGTTTCACACTGTCACACCCAAAATGAAATACCAATCATCTAAGCTGTTTTTGTGTTTTCTGAACTTGGAGTTGCAATTTTACCTCTAGAAAGAGTGCAGTTCTGAGATACTGACCATTTGATTAAAAGGTGCATTGTTTATATCTTTTAAAATGTTTTAACATAAAACAGTCCCTAAACCCTAATCCTAGAAAATACAATAAAATCATGACAGATGAAGATTGTAGATCCTAATATGCTGCACTATCAAGAGACACACAATTTGGAGCTTTTACATTTAATATGACAGAAAGTCACACAGTGTTTGGTGGTGTTACACTCTTGACCTTTGTTTGAAAGGAGAAGTAACTCTTCTACTTCAAAATTAGAGTCCAGTGGGTGTCTGTTTCCTCTTAATCATCAACAAAGCCCAGAATGTGCCGCTAGTGAGCGTGTATAGGAAAAATTTTAAATGTCATCAAGTACGCTGTGATGAATTTAACTCCTTTGAAGTTCTCACTCTTAAAGTTGGAGGGCTGCAACCTATCATATTTGTTATAATTTATCGCCCCCCAAAACTGCCTGGAGGATTTTTATCAGAACTTCCTGAATTTTTATCTACTCTGGTTTTAAATTATGACAGAATTGTTCTTTGTGGCGATTTTAATATTCATGTTGATGACCCCAACAATGTTAATGCAACTGACTTTTTAAATATGGCCACTTCTTTTAACTTCAAACAACATGTCAAAGGGCAAACACATAACCGTG
>NC_060170.1:22302793-22328643 GCF_021292245.1 Micropterus dolomieu | reverse complement strand
CTGGCTCCCAGTATGTTTTAGAATTGACTTTAAAATTCTATTGATCACTTTTAAAGCTCTTCATGGTCTCTCGCCTTGTTATATTTCTGACCTTTTAGTCCCATACGCACCAGCACGTACCTTGAGATCCTCGGGCAGAGGTCTGTTGTCTGTTCCAGAGTCTCGACTGAAAACTAAAGGGGACAGAGCGTTTTCTGTCAGGGCCCCGAGGCTCTGGAACAGCCTGCCCGAGGAAATCAGGTCGGCTGAGTCGGTGAACTCTTTTAAGTCCCTTCTTAAAACATACTTTTATAGGAGAGCTTTTCCCGATCTTATTTGACTTATCCCTTTTATTTTATTGTATTTTACTAATTTTATATTAAATTTTCATGCTCTTATCTTTTTTGTATTATTCTTTACACTTGTTAAAGCACTTTGTAACTTGTTTTTGAAAAGTGCTCTACAAATAAGGATTATTATTATTATTATGTTACTTGGCAAAACCACAGATCACAAATCCATCTCTACTTTTTCCTTGATTGGACATTTTGCAAGCTAGATTAAACAACAGTATATAGTCTGTAATGTTTCATTTACTCTGTCCAATCCAACCCTGCTTTCGTACTCACTTGAACTTCCTCAGCCCCGAGGGTTACCAGATGTTTTGTGTCTCTTGAAAATGCCATTGCTGTGACGCCCCCCTCTGGGTGGCAATCGAACAATGTATGCACAGGAATGCTGGAATATTTATATGTGGTTACCATCAAGAAGAATAGTTAATACATAAAAAATGCTAACATGTTGAATAAAAAGATATACCCCGAGTAGGAGTCCCATATCATCACAGTGCTTTTCGGCCCCTGGTCAGCTGATGCAATCCAGCGTCTGTCTTCATTCACACACATACATGAGATGGGGCGGGAGTGACCCTGAGGAGATTGATTATATACAGTGCACTTTTTAAATCAACAACGCAACCGGCATGTTAGTACTATCAAAAGACATCTGTAGCCACCCATGTTTCTCATGCTCCTGACTAAATCTGAAGGATGCTGTTTCATCTCCTTTTTTATTACATATTCCTCACAAAGAAGTGATTTATACCTGAAGTATGTGCTGGGAGTTTGAGGTGTGATTGTATATGATGCCAACATGAGCTCCAGCATAGAGGACCACCAGATGATCATGGTCTTGCATACTGAAGGCGGGGACAGTGGGATTCATCCCAAATACCCATTCCAGTGACTGAAAGAAGAGCAGATATTGTTAAGAGCCAATGAACGTTTCTCAGATAACCCTTTTGTCTAATGAAAATACCTTTTGTTTGTGGTGAATATTTTACTGACTCGTCTGCACTTGTAGGGGGTCAATATACAAATAGATCTCATTTTGTACAAATACACACATTACCAATTACCAGACATACTTACTAATGCATGTGTTCCAGTATGAGTTATCTTCTTTGGGAAAAGTGTGTCTCTGGTTGCTGAGTAGACTTGAGACTGTCCAGTCCTCTTGAGGATGTCAGCCTTTGTTTCCTCTCTAACTCCTGCACTCCTCTTGTCCTCCTCATTGGTCTCTGTGTCCTCTCTAACTCCTGCACTCTTCCTGCCCTCTGTCTCTGTTTCCTCTCTAACTCCTGCACTCCTCTTGTCCTCCTCATTGGCCTCTGTTTCCTCTCTAACTCCTGCACTCCTCCTACCCTCCTCATTGGTCTCTGTGTCCTCTCTAACTCCTGCACTCTTCCTGCCCTCTGTCTCTGTTTCCTCTCTAACTCCTGCACTCCTCCTACCCTCCTCATTGGCCTCTGTTTCCTCTCTAACTCCTGCACTCCTCCTGTCCTCCTCATTGGTCTCTGTGTCCTCTCTAACTCCTGCACTCTTCCTGCCCTCTGTCTCTGTTTCCTCTCTAACTCCTGCACTCCTCCTACCCTCCTCATTGGCCTCTGTTTCCTCTCTAACTCCTGCACTCCTCCTGTCCTCCTCATTGGTCTCTGTGTCCTCTCTAACTCCTGCACTCTTCCTGCCCTCTGTCTCTGTTTCCTCTCTAACTCCTGCACTCCTCCTACCCTCCTCATTGGCCTCTGTTTCCTCTCTAACTCCTGCACTCCTCCTGTCCTCCTCATTGGTCTCTGTGTCCTCTCTAACTCCTGCACTCTTCCTGCCCTCTGTCTCTGTTTCCTCTCTAACTCCTGCACTCCTCCTACCCTCCTCATTGGCCTCTGTTTCCTCTCTAACTCCTGCACTCCTCCTGTCCTCCTCATTGGTCTCTGTGTCCTCTCTAACTCCTGCACTCTTCCTGCCCTCTGTCTCTGTTTCCTCTCTAACTCCTGCACTCCTCCTACCCTCCTCATTGGCCTCTGTTTCCTCTCTAACTCCTGCACTCCTCCTGTCCTCCTCATTGGTCTCTGTGTCCTCTCTAACTCCTGCACTCTTCCTGCCCTCTGTCTCTGTTTCCTCTCTAACTCCTGCACTCCTCCTACCCTCCTCATTGGTCTCTGTTTCCTCTCTAACTCCTGCACTCCTCCTGTCCTCTTCCTTTGTTTCAGCATCTGACATTCTGTCTAATCAAACACTTCACGTCTCTGCTTGTGGCAAAGTTAACTTAGGTAACATTAGACCAAATCAGCCGAAGACTAACATTAGGCAATGAACGATTTCGCAAATAAATTAACCCGAAAACCCACCACCACAATAGCCTATCAATTTTGTATACTCAGCCTCATTTAAACGACAAAAACTTTATGTTTAAATCGCTTTCTATTAAGTCTTAACTTGTCTTTTGTGTGAAAAACAAAATCTCTAAAACGTTAGCTCCTGCGACGCGTCTCGTTGCCAAGTTACCTTTGAGCAAGTGGAAGACGAGTGACGCGCTTTGAAATAGGTGTTCCGCTCAGGCATTTCAAATTAAAAGCACGATTAATAATATATTTTAACAGTTGGCTGCTTTTTATATACAGTTTATGGTTGGCTGCAGTTACCAGTATTTGTTATTTTTGTTTTTTGTAACGAATAATTGCTAAATTGAATGACCTTGATTGAATTAATTCTTGTCATATTGAAATATATAATATCATATTAAACAAACAGAACAGATCAGAAAGATCTGATAAAGTATGATGCTGTTTAAGTTTAATTTCACATTTACAAGTTATATTACCAACGCAGCAAAGCAGACCACGGGAGGGTCTGGGTCCCATGGTCCATGTGGCAATTACAATGCAGTAATTAAATTAATTGCAAATGTATTTATTAGTAATATATACTAACATATATACTATTTGAAATAGGCTAATATAATTTTTGGCTGGTTAGCAGAGAAAAGGGAGTGAATTGGGAGCAAGTTTTTCCTCCTAGGAGAAGGGAATGGTCTTAAGACAAACAGTGACAGAAAATAGCCTGTTAACCACGTTAACAGGTAGGCCTTTATTTTGGGTTCTACCCTATGGTTCTACCACTTCATCAGTTTCTGATGGGAAACTCTACATACATGAATTGCAAGGGAAAAAAAATCCCCTTTAATCCTACCTTGTATGAAATGAGGATAAGAGGTAATGTTGATTGAATTGGGGTTCATGAAAAATATTAATTCATTAATAAATGTTGATATGATATATTACTTATTGGGAAAAATTAGCTTGTAGGCTATAGGCTTCATTATCATATTTGACATATTCATTTGATAAATCTAATTTAACTTTTGTCCTTTCTTAAAAAGACTGTTGAAGATGAATCACAGTCTTCCTGTTTAAAACATCACAGTTGTATTTGGAAACCAAATTCTTAAAAACTGAGACTGGATGAAAACAGACATATGGTCTGTTGTTCACTTTCTGGGTCATAATGAGAATCTGTAGAGGATATCAGAATATTTGAGGGGGATTTTCTCTTCTTGAACTAATTTTAGGGGCATTTACAAAACTCTGAAATAATGTATAATTGTTACATTGTTTTTATTTGTTTTTATCTGTTTTAAGTCTCAAGGAAAAGCACGCCAACATGCATATGGTCACTTGCACTGTTTCATATTTGGTAATTTGTTTTATAGGTGTAAAAACTAGTTTTTTAATTTTAGTATTGTATCATTTATTTTGAATTTTGATATTGTTAGTATTATGTTAATGTCATTTATCACTTTACTTTATTCCACGCTATCCACTTTCTGCTGTAATGTTGAAATTTCTCACCTGTGAGACAAATATAGGCTGATCTAATCTAATCTATTGTAAAATAAACACTCAATTTGCGGCGCAAAGATGTGTTTTATTTGAAAAATAAGTGAGAACCCCAAACCGCCCTGTTTAATTCTGAACGGCCTCTGTCATGCTGCTGCAGCACTTTGTTTTTCCCTCCGTCTGCTGTTGTGTTCTTCTACTCGCTTCTGTATGGCTACACATTAGGACTGCAGGATTACTAGGCCTAGCCCAGTTCGTGATATTTCTGCTACTGTAATTTCGATTTAGCAGAAATGCATATTTTGTGTAGACATAGCTATGGTTTATTTTCTTTGGACGTGGACAATCACCTACTGGCCGTCAAGTTTATTGAAATAATTTGATGGATGGCAGATAGGCTATATATATATATATAAATAAAATAGAAATAAATTAGGCATTTGGAATCGTATAAAAAATCGCTTCACGTTCTGTCTCAACACACCAAAAGAGAAATAATTGTTAAATTTTATAACAATAATAACTATTATTATTTTGTTTTTTAATAGTTAGAATTCATTTTATTATCAGTTGTGTGTATTTGTTGAATGTAAAATCATAAACCAAATTAACTTTTTTCTTAGTCACAGTGAGACTTTTTGAAAAGATTTACCGGAAGTGCTAGAATGCTGTCATGTAAGCATTGACGGCACTTGACGAATCTAACTTTTGTGGTGCAGTTTGTAAATGTGACCACTGGGGGGCAGTGAATCCCCTGATCCTAAACAAACGTCATGCATCATGTGAATCACTTGGAAATACTTGGATTTTGGGGAAGAGGACAGTTTAGTCTGAACTATTATAATTATGTACATTTTGACTATCTGGGAATCTTTTCATTAAAAGAAAGAGACCTCAACACAATACATTAAATATAATATGAATGATTGAATAACAGGCAAGACATGAGGCATTATGTGTTTTCAGTGACTGGAAAAGGCTGAGACAGATTACTTTGACAGCAGAAAAAAACGTGAAGAACCTGCTGAGGTTGTTTTAAGAGAAGATGACATGCAGGCGGAAGAAGTGGAAGAAAGCAAAGAACAGAAAGTAAGTAGGCCTACGTAAGTAAGCAGGAGATTTAAAACCATTTATAGGCCCACAACATTTACAACATAACGACTATGCTCTAAGGCTTCGAGAAAGTTTGTTTGGAGGATATCAGAACCCATAAAACTATCAAATATTCAGTATAAACTACAAACAGCAATTTGATAACCAAGTAGGCTACGTGTTATTATTAAAGTATCAGGCAACTAAAATGAAATTGAAAACCAGAGAGATCAGTATTTTGCCACTAACGAATGTAAACAACTGAGAACAATTAGCATTTTTCAATAGCTATTTGCTATTAGCTTCAGTTTGGCCATTATATTTTAAGAGTTTTCACTGGACATATCGTCATGTCTTCATTAAGGGACTTTGATTAATTTATGCATCGCTGTCCCTCCCTGTGACCACTGATCAATAAAACCATACTATGTTTCAATATCTATTTCATGAAATTGTATTTTGAATACTCGACTTTGGAGGATGAGAATAACAATTCTGTCAGGACTGAGTTAATTTTGTAAATCTAGACAATATTTTTAAAAATGTATTTAGCAAAAGAAACCAATCAACATAAAATATGTTATAAATAAATGACGTCAATAAGAGGCAAGACATGTTTTTCAGTAAGTCCGGGGAAGGTGTGATATTGACATATTAAATTCACCTCTTCTTTAATTTCACAGTTTTTTTCTCCCAGTTTCTTTCACCACATCCTCTGTTACCGATGTTCAAACCAAGCATTTTAATTTTACTTACGTAATACGTAAAATAAATAAATACTGAAAATGGAAAAGAAAAAAAATAGTGGGTTATGTTATAATTCTACAAGTGCATAGTTTAACCGTTTTGATAGGCTTACTTACTTGTTTGGGGATATCGTTTCAATATATATTTTAGTTTCTTTACAATACAGTGTATATTACTTTGGCATTAGTGAAGTTACATTTGTGGATATAATACTTGAAATGAAATGAAATCAGGAAGCTTTTGTAAACCAAAAATGACATTTTATACAGTAGTCCAAAATGTTGAAACTAAAACGGTGGAGGATCTGTACATTACATACATATACATTTTTATACATTATACATTTATCCTGTGAACCAGGTGATATCAAGGTTCAGGAATGATATTGTGGAAATATGTGTGTTTTGCAGTGGCGAGGCTGAAACCATTTGTCATTTATTTTATAATTTTATTGGTACAAAATTATTTTCTGTAGATTAAGAATATTACTTTAGATCCCTGAATGTTTCATCTCTTAGTTTGCAAAAATGAGACATTATATTTTTTTATGACAAGATTGATCTTTGTAAAAGGGTATGTATTTTGAACCTCTTTATTTAATATTTTACATTACAAGTGCAAATGGTCTTGGCAAATGGAAACCACAACTTGCACATTTTAGATAAAATAAATATTATGTTGAAACTTTATGTGGTTTAAAGAATAGTAAAGCAATCAAAACAGTTAAAATATATAAAGACTTAAATATTTTAATGCCTATTGTTTGTTACATGGTACCCTTTTGTTTATTGGTTATAGCTGTGTCCTGTTCAATTTGTTTTTTTTTTTTTTGTCGTTTTACGTACTTTTGTTTTGGCTAAAGATCTTTTCAAGAGAGAAAAAAAAAGTTTGAAAAAAAGATCGGTCCACTTTTGCTTTGAAAGGTCGGCACCGTGTCGAAACATCACTTCCGCTAACGTCCAGCGTTGCGTTTGTTTCCAGAAGGGTTTCCGGGTCTCACAGCTTTGAAAGCAGCTGATTTTCTGGTTGCGTTTCTTTGCCGTCGACTTGTGATTTAGTGCATTGTCGCTCCCTCTGTTTTGTACTTTTTGTAATAACACCTCACTGGTCGAGGTCTGAAGGATTATTGTTCTCATTGTAGAGGTCATGATGAGTTTGTGACGGTTAGGACACCAGAAAGTGAAAAAGCACTGCGAGAAGGAAGGAAGCGGCTAAGTTAGTTATGATGACACCAGCTGACCGGTGAGGAGGCACTTTAGTAACTGGTACCTTTTAATTATGGATATTTGCTTTTTCACTGCGAGACAAGTTGAATTAAGTTATTTAGTAGATTGAACCTACATATATTCGTTAAACAGTCGTCAGCTTTAGCCGCTCGGTGTTAGCTGACGTTAGCCTGGTTAAATCCAATCCCCTCACCTGACAGTCAGCCACTTCGGAGCTCTTAAACTACAACGTGAACCAACACTCAGCTCTCTTAAACCTGTTATTGCGCTTTTAATAAGGACTTTAATGTGAGGTTTAACAGTATTCTGTCATGTTAGCTTCTTATGGCGCGTTGCTGTTGTATTAACATTGTGGAAATGTTTCTAAATAGCGTAAATAGTTAATAATCAGACACTTGAAAGAGTCAGTAAAGGATATCTAAGTAATTTAGGAGAAAGAAACACTGACTGGCAACGAAACTGTGCATGGTTAAGTAGTTAGAACACAGTGATACATTTTTGGAATGCATTTCCTTTAAATAATTAGCATTTTTCTGGGTTAATTAGTAAATTATTAATAAACACAACACAGTCTTTGTCAGTTCGCTGGTGTGTTTTTTTTTAATTTCTGGTTCTCTACTGTTTATGAAAGTATCTGCCTGTCGTTTTCATAGAAGCAGAACCTTGACAGTTTCTCAAATTAAACCAATATAGCTAACGATTTTCATCCCCTGAACTGCAACACATCATAACATTTTGAAAATAGGAAAATGAGTGTTCCTGGGATTATAATGTGCTGTATTGCAGCATTGTGTGTTCTAGTCCACTGATGCGTGAACTGGGCCAAGTTAAGACGCCTGAGGTTATGTGCCAAGTTTAGCACAGCCAGGCTATAGTGAACAGTAAGCTTGTGAGATTTAGGCAGCCTGCAGTCACAAACACGGGTAAAGAAGTTAACTTTCAAAGGTATCATATTAGAGCTACACAGTATAGTGAAAAACTTTTATTTGGTTGAAATATTAATGTTGTGTCCAATAGGTGGGAGTAGTAAATGAGAGAGCTCTACAATGTGGAATGACAAGCAAAGAGGAATCAGGGTTTCTCAGGAGGAGCTGCTCTGCAAGAACGCCTGTGGATATTATGGAAACCCTGCATGGCAAGGCTTCTGCTCTAAGTGCTGGAGAGAGAGAGCACGTCCAGAGAGCACATCCAGAGAGCCAAGACAAGACACAAGGTAGACACAATGCTTATACCAATGAGACTCAAAGGAGCAGTTAGACCTGTTAGCTGACGCTGGTATGATATCAACACTGTGGTATCCGTGATCGATTCTTGTCACAACATCTTAAAAGTAGTACATGATAGAAACTTTATAGTTACACAATTGATTGCACCTGAATATACATTGGAGGACATTGTTATGCATATTAATTATACAATTATACATTACACATATACAAAATACAATTATAGTAACTACTAAATTATTTAATTTCTGAAGTTAAAAGTGACAAAGTTAACAATGAAACAATTGCTAACATATTTATTAGGTTTTTTTTGGACTTATCAGCTTGGCGCAGTAAGTCCTTTCGCTTTAAACTGGGTTTAGGTTCGGATGTCTAATGTTGTCAATCCTTGTAGGCCGAGCAATGATGGAGCTCCTCCCACCTTCTCCAAATTTGAGGAGAAGAAGAACATTGAGAAAGGTCGTCGAATAAACACGATGAGGAGACTTTTCTGGGGCACCCCGTCCCCTCCAAAGCATCAAGGTAGTTCCGTTAGCTTAGTGTAAGTTTTTATTCAGTTCCATCAAGCCGAGCAAGTACCTGCAGAAGGTGTGGCCATGTTCCCATAGGGTGAACAATCCCTCCATCAGCTGCTTTACCACATCTGGTTCAGACACCAACTGTATTTCCTCAAGGTCAAAGCAAAATGTTGTTCAGCAAAGGCAACAAAAGCGATGTTTGAAAAGAAATGATGAAAAGCCTCATTCACAGCACAACTAAGAGCTTGTAACTGCAAGTGCAAACGTTTGATGGCTTGAAGGGCACATTGCTGCTGATTGTGTGTCTTGTGATCCTACAAAGTCTATTGAGATCAATGCAAAAACTTTTGATTTACTGACCTTTTTTGGTCTTCTGTGTTTGCCATTAGCAAAATTGTTTTCATTGATGTGTTTCTCCAACACTTTCCTGAGGCCTGTCTCACGAAGCATAAAAGATGGATGGAAAAATAGCTGTTTCTGATTTTTCTGTTTGATCACCAGAGGCACCTCTTCAGCACATGATTTCTAATTGCAGTTAGGTAATGATAAGACGTTTTTCTTCATTGTATAAAGTACAGATAGGTCCCCATGTGCACACATGTGGGTAGTGTAGTACTCTTATCCCTACAGGTTCACAACCAAACTGTGGGTACTGCAGACAGGGATTGAACCTGGGTATCTTAACTTGTGTGGCCCATTGTTTGATTATTTTACCAAATGCAGGGACTAGCCCAGTGTTTCAACAAATAGCCAATCTGAGTATGGGTTTTCAGTCTAACTACACTTGTTGTCCCTCTAGAGCCTTCTGAAAGCCACACAAATGTGTTAAAAGCCTACCAGAGCCTTGAGCCCGGGGACTTCCCTGGTTTCCTAAAGATACTAAAGAGCCCTTCCTCCCAGCGCTTGCAGTCCCGATGTACAGCTTTCCTCAACACAATGGAGGCTTACCATGTAATTATCTGTTTTAAAAGTTTGAAATTACAGTTCTTTTAACTTTTCTTTAGTATGTCAGCTGTTCTGATTATAGATTCTCATTATCTTTGCAGCACCTCCCAGTACAAAAGCAGTCAGATCTCGTGCAAGATTTCTTCCAGTCCTTTGCTGAATATTTTAGCAGTGAGTACAGATCAATTCAACACTTATTGGGTAGTTTATTCTGAAAATGTGAGAATACTAAATGACTTTCGAGTTGGTATTTTTGTTTTCAGGTTTTCCTGAAGCTCAGGTCACTCAGATAATGGAGCACGTCGAGAAGTTAATAATGACACGTTTGCACAAATGGGTTTTCTGCCATGACAGCTGTGATGATGAACAAAAGGACCTGGCTCTCCAGAGAAGGATACGGTAAGCCTTATATACAGGCCACTTGTGTTTTACTTGTACCCGAAGACCTGTTTGACACTGACGTCTTTACTTTGCAGCTCCCTAAACTGGGTTACTCCACAGATGCTGAGCGTACCTTTTCCTGACAAAAAGACTGCAGTCACAGGCGACCCTTTTCTGCCTGCTATAACAGGTAACAGGGTGTATTTAGTGAACAGACGTGAAAGTGGTTTTGATCTTGTCATCTAACTTGCTGCCAGGAAGCGAATAAGTGTATTTCCCAAAATGTTGTGCTACTCCTTTAAGCTCATGAGAGAAAGCAGTATGTTTCTGGTACACTGTAAACATCATTAAATGGTCTGAAATGCTAGTCTTTGACATTTTCTCCTGCTCTGTATTTTTTTAACAGCTATTATTGAAATGGATGCAAAACGAGCGCCTCAGGACAAACTTGTTTGCGTGTCCAAATGCAGTCAGCATGTCTTTGAAGCGCTCTCCACCTCAAACAGTGAGCCTGCTAATGCTGATGACTTCCTGTCAGGTCTGATTTATGTGGTGCTGAAGGCCAATCCACCTCGGCTACACTCCAACATGCAGTATGTGATTCGTTTTGGTCTCCCTCACAGCCTGATGGCAGGAGAGAGCGGCTACTATTTTACAAATTTGGTAATTTTATTGCTTTTGTTACTCATCCAGCGTACACCACAGGATGCTGTGTACCCAGGTCAGTTGAACACTCATGCCGTTTTGCCCTTGTCACCTGTTTTAGTCTTGTGCTGTGGCCTTCATTGAAAAGCTGGATGGACCAGCACTCAACCTTAGTCCAGAAGAGTTTGAGGCCTACATGCTGCGTCAGCGGGCTCCCTCTGCAGGAAAGAAGAGGCTGCAGGTTTCCAATGATACACAACACCTGTTCGAGGAGCTAACAGGCAGACAGGAGAAGCTGGACCAAGGGATGGATGCTCTCAATACGCAGCTACAAACGTGGGTCCAAGCTGTTCATTCACAACTGGATGAGGCAACAGCCCAGCTTGCTCTGGTACAGAAGGAGATAACGGCTCAGGCTGAGCTCTCACAGGTTTTTTCATCCTCATCCCACGATGCATCACTGCAAAAGGATGGCGAAGATCAGTCTCTGCTGGTGTGTAATGATGAACATGCAGGTCCAAAAGATACAGACAGTTAGCTACACTAACAAAAACAGCTAATCTGGTGCTTGACTCTTGTTAATCAGCAGAACTAATTTATGTATGATGCAAAACAAACACAGATTTATATTCCAGTGCCACATTTGCGCAAGTTCCAACCACAGAAATCTTGGATTTATCAGCCAGTTTAACATGAAGGAAAATTTCTTGAAGGAAACTTTTTTGCATTTGGTATCACAGGGCACACAGAGGTTTTTGAATGACTTTGTTAAAACGATTTGCACTGTTTCAGGACAAAGGCCATTTAAAATACAGTCCAATTTATAGTAACAGATGTGATCAAAATGAACATTTAAGCACTCAGGGTAAACAGCCCTGAGAGATATCACCTAACACTTTATTAAGCGTGCTTATTTAATATTAACTTTTTCTATTAGTGTATACACATGTGCCTAAATGTAGACCACTGTGAACTTAAGAAATATGCTACAGGAGAAAATGTGAGGGGGCAGTTATAGACCACAACGAGTCAGGGGGTGTATGTATTCAAAATGTGTTTTTTCAGGGCTGTGTAACTGTTCTCAACATGTTCACTGTTTGTACAAAGATGAAATACCTGGTGTAAAACAATTTGTAACACATGTTTACAACTGTTTACAATTGTTTCTGAAGAAATTAAAGGGGTTTATGTTATAATCGATGATTGTATCGAATATTATATTAAAGTTGATTTATATGATTTAATGTACTTTAGTGAATTTTGAGCAAACAATTCTTTAGTGTGTTTAAGTATTTTAATATTTGACAGGTGTACTTTGTTTTGGAAAGTGGAAGAGATTATTTGAGTTTTTCTTTTTTTTAATGTATCATGGAAAGGAAATGGCGGGTCAGTCACTAAAAAAAACTTCATTACTTAAAGGAAAAACTTAAGTTCTTATATTTAACTTTATATTTAACACTGAACCTGCTTTTCCACTTACTAAGTACTAATAGTTATTGTCAATTATACTGTTACATGTTTTTAGACAATGCCGGAGTTAGATGCCCACTATATATTTATAATAATGTACGTAACTTTGAATGTGACAAATATTCCAGCCGGTTTTTGTACTATTTTCCTTTGGAAAGACCATCTTGTAAATGAATGAAGGGTTGGGAATTATTTACACACGACTGGCCTTGACCAGTTAGGGTCAGTCAGAACCCTTTAAAGAGCTGTGGGGGCAGTAAAGCGTCTACACCGCCATTCGTCTGCCAGAAGGAAGAAGGACGTCAACGTCAGCGCTGTCTGCGTTACATCAAGCCGGAAATACCATCCTCGGTGGTTGGACCCCGGATGTAGCTTCAATGCCCACCCGTTTTGGGGCAAGTACCGCCCTCCTCGTTTTTGAATGCTAGCTGTGGTCGCGAGTGTAAATATCGGCGATATGAAGAACAAGAAGTAAGTGTCACATAATTTTGTTATAATCTTTTAATTGAAATGGCCTTAAATGACCCGCTTAGACCTAATGTAGAGATAAATATATTATCTATCAACATATTTAACCGGCTTTCTTCACACATTAGCTACAGGGTGCTAGCTACTAACTGTTCATTGGCTACTAACGTTACTAGTACAATTAATGATAACGTTAGTCTCGTAGGTTAGTGGTGAAGTAAGTTAACTAACAAGTGACCTATTTAATCTTTATTTCAATCAAATTTGCCTGATTATATAGATAGACACAACAGACTAAGGTATATTTTTATTATCTGAATAGGGGAGAAAATCTGACAAATCGCCTCAGCAATGCGGAGCGGTTTCACTGCACAGCTCCATCTGCGAATATGGACCAGTACCCCGAATTGATGGTAAGTGATTTGTCAGGAGGAGACACACACTGATGACTGAAGTACATGATTTACATAAACCACATGCATAACTGTCATGCTGTCTTAAACGGAGGCTCACCTGACAACCAAACAGTCTTGGATGTTAGTTTTCAGAACAGATGGAAGAAGAAGATACATTATTGTCACATACACATACATGTTGCGAAATTCATTCTCTGCATTTAACCCATCCCTCAAGGGAGCAGTGGTATATTTCATTTAGTCTCTCGATAACATCGTGTTTGTCTGTGATGTAGGACTTTTTGCCAAAGGACTATCAATATCACATATGCAGTTACAAAGTAGTGAACGTGGGCAGTGACCATATGGATTTTGAAGCCACCCTAAGGATGTCCCTCAAATCAAAGGAGGATATACTGGTGTGGCTAAAGTCAATGCCAGTTACATGGAGAGTGGACTACACTAGGCCTACCAAAGGCTCAAAGATCATCTTCAAAGTAGGTTGTTCAGTTGTTCTTTACTGAGTTGGTGGTAAGGCAACATTTCTGGTTATTCATTACATTTTCTCCATCAGCCACTTCTTTCAATATGAAAGTCTGAAAGGGGTTGAAAGGTTATTACTGAAAAGTATCCTTAGTCTGTCGAAGGGCAGTTATTAATGACTCGTGTCCAGGGTGGACAGTATTTGAGCAGAACTACTTTATTACTTAAGTACTATTATTGAGTATCGGTACATTACTTGATTCCTCCATGACTAAAACCACCATTCACCAAGTTTAAACAAAATATAGTAAATGTATAAATTATGACCTAATGCAATTATTCATTTTTGTTGAAATTTACTCAACGTCATTATCAAGTAGACATTTTGGTGTCTAAAGTAGACAGTCAGTTTTGTGATTAGTACCTAATACTTTCACTTGAATCATCAGAAGAAAAAGTAACTGTACTTTAACTTAAGTGTGGACTGTCAGTACTTTCTCTTTAATAACTTTTCCCACAACATTTTAGACAGAATACCGATGCCAGCATAACACCAAGCCCAGAGCAACACCAAAGGAAGGCAGGGCATCCAAAAATACAGATTGCCCTGCAAAACTTAAAGTTACCCTTGCACGCACTGAGGTCTCCAATGGACGACAGAGCAGGTCTAACAAACAAACCCCACTTCATTTCCTAAGCAATGCTTGTGTTAATTTGATAATGTATTTCTGTACATATTCGTTTAACAGAAGGAGTTTTGCTCTCTTCCTTCCAGAAGTACCGATCCTCACATTCCAGATTACCCCACACTAGTGGACATTGTGAATGTTCACAACCACAACATTCATGTGGCGGATGCTGTGCGTCACCTGGATGTGAGCAGCAAGGCTGTAAAGCAACTCACCAAGTTTGAGGCTGGGCAGTCACCATCCTCAACACTTGATGCTCTTAACTATGATCTGCTTGTTCAACTTGGGAATGATTACCTCGACAAGCATGAGGCTGATGAAACACTGGAAGGTCAGTTTAATTAAAATGATACATGTTCACAATGATGTGTTTAAATATATACATTGCCGATTTAAAAATACAAGGTAATCCAATGCCCTGTAAGGATACCAATGTCTTTTTCTCCCCCAGCTGTTAGAGTCAGCGCACAGGAGTGGGACTCCATGAGCCGTGAGTTTGCAGCAATGGTACAGAGCAGCGAAAGATTTCAGGTGGCAGGATCAGCCTTCTTAAGGGCCTTCAACAGGCTGAAGGGAAATCCCTCTATGATGCAGGCGGCGATGCACATGTTTGGCTGCTATGGTGCAGGCAGCCTGGCTTCAAAGCGAGCAGGAGGGCTACGGCGGGACGCTAAGCATGCTGGGCCAAGCATAGCCACACAGCCCAACTCTGTTGCCCGCCAAAAGGTGAAGCTTGTGGGTAGACGTCGACTCATCACTCAGAAAACGACTCAAAACTATTTAGCAACCGTGGACCATCGCTACAGCTATCCAGGAGAAGTGAAGTCTGTCTCAAGCTGTAGAGGTGTGTCGCAGAAACCCAAAATAATGGATGCTCCACCACCGCTCCCCTCACCCTTCTCCAAAGAGGCTGGATGCTAAACCACCACGCCCCTCAACCCATTACTCTCCTGGAGTTCTTTTGTATATAGTCTATTGTATATAGTTCTTTTATAAACCTATACAAAGGGGTGTACATTTAACTGTGTATACTGGTAGTTCCTTTATGTGGAATGGCTCCTATACAAAATGGTTTACAAGGTACAAGGTTGTTTATCAGTCATTATATAGCACAAGGCTGCATAATGAATGATGATGCTACATGTTTATAGCACTATATGACTTATTTAACCATACCGGCCAAAGATGTTTCATAGTCTAAAAAAATCTGTCATCAGTCACTTGTTTACTTAAATTATCTATGGTTTCTTCACTGCATTTTCCAAGGTTTTTCAGTAGTGTGTCTGGCCTTGTTTTTACCAACATAAAACATATCTGTTATTTGTCATACTTTAGCTTTTTGTTGGTATCTGTGCTTGCCTGGTTAGCTGAAAGAGAACTGCTCAAAAGAACTGCACATTTTACTACGTTTTATATGAATAATATTTTCTGTTTTTGTACAAATAAAATTGTGCATTTTGTTATTCTTTTTGTCTGATCTCTTTGCATCTTCAGCTGCTCTTCACTTCCCAACTAGGGTCTTCTCTTCTATAATGGTGTGGCCTTAATATGTGCCCCTAGGGTGACGCATATGACTTATTAGTGCCATAATTTTGTGGTTGGTCTTTTATTATGAAATAGAAAAGATCTGATTAAATTTATGCTAATACTTAGGAGGGGCATAATAAGCATTGCTTTTTCCCTAGATACAATAATGTTAATTTAATTGAAAAGCTTTAATTTTATCTTTTGCAGTTTTCTAACCCTTTGTTTTTGCTTTTATCCAAAGCGACAATAATATGTTATATGAATAAAGTTATGGTTATGAATAGATGATTTGCTGCGAAGCAAATTTATATGAACAAATTGTGTAGTTAAATTAAGTTGTATACCCTCTGTAGATATAAGTATTTAAAATATATTATTTGTTTATTAATTTAGTGTTGCTACCGGGACTTACTGTATATTATTATTTAATCTTCGGAAATCAGAAATACTTTATTGATCTCCGAGGGGAAATTCTGTGTCACAGTTGCACATCAAGGCATAAGGAGTAGAAATTATTGAAAGTTGGTATATAAAGAAGTAAATAAATAAAAATAAAATACAAAGAAAATATAAATGAGTGTGGATATGTACAATATTTACATAATTAAAAGAATTGCTTTGGGGAACAGTAATACTGAATAAATAGTAGCAGTAGCTTATGTTCTTTGTTACCATATTTTAAGACATTAGTTATGTATGTGTAGCATAAAGGGACTACGAACTCTTCGTTATACAACCTTGTGAAGCCAGCGTCCAATCACTAGCCAATCACAGCAAAGAATGACAAATCTAGCATCCAATCACAAGGATGTGTCGAAAAACGGATACTATCCAATCACAGCACAGTAGGGCGGGACTTGCAGCAAAACGGGTGGGAAAGAAGTGGCGCCTCACACTGAATTGAGCAGCCATGAAGATGACAGAGGAAAACAGTTCTGGAAAGTGGGAAATAACAATGGATGATGTAAAAAACCTTGTTAAAAAGAAAGATGAAATAGAAGAGCAGATAAAAGCTTATTACGATGTTTTGGAAGACGTAAGTTTGTCAGATATTCAGACGTAACTCACTTGCAGCCCAAAGCTAAGCCAGGGCCACAGGCATTAATTGTGAATGTTGTTAGCTTAACTTAGCTAAACATGCCTTTCCTTCTTTACTTTATGTTTACAGCAAGGTGTTGGAGTTGAAGATCCATTGGTTGACGAAGAGGGCTACCCCCGAGCAGATATTAATTTATACCAGATCAGGACAGCAAGACACAATATTTCATGTAAGCAGCAGCGTGCTTGTTGTTATTGACATTTTTGAGACATTGTCTGTTGGCCACATTTTTACCAGAAGCAACACAACTTCCAGAAACGTCAACCTGTTAACATCACGTTACTGTGAAAGGTCAGGAGATCGAGTCATCTGTTATAATAACACCGATTGGATTGTCATTGTATGATGTTTAGTTATAGCAGACAACTTTTCAGTGATAATTTCCAAACATTCTCATAACCAATGTGATTGAAGCCAGAACCAGTTACCTGATATTTCCCACAATACTGTATATTATGTGACACCAACATGCAATAGTTTAAACCTAGCATTAAAACAAGTTTAGTTTTTCAGATGATTGAAATGTAAATGTTTGTCAGCACAAACTGTCATAATCGCAGTTCCACAAATGGCCAAATGTTGGCAATTGATTAAGTTTCGACCAATACTAATACCACTTTTTAAAGATTGATACTATAGAGTGATAGATATAGCGTGTCAATATCACCGTGCTGCTACTAATGCATATTTAGATGTTTTATTTATCTGCTAATAATTTTCTTGATTTATTGTTTCATCTGTAAAATGTAAGAAAACAGAGAATTCCCATCACAACATCCCAGAGCACAAGGTGACTTATGAAATATCATGTTTTGACCATCCAACAGTCCAAGATATTTATTTTTCAATAACAAAAAATAGAGAAAAGCAGCAAATCCAAACATTGAAGTAGCTTCACCCAGAGAATGTAATTTTTGTTCAATCCATAAATTATCAGAATATTGGCAGGTCCACATCAATACATTTCTCAATTTATAAATAAGCTTTATCATAATTTAATTTTAAAGCGAATGCTCTGATCATGTCTTTCAGGCCTGCAGAACGATCATAAGGAAATCATGGTGGAGATCGAAGAAGCCCTCCACAAGCTGCATGCTCGGGAGAAAGCCAAGCGGGAACGGGATGAGGCAGAAGGCCAGGAAGAGCCGATGGATCAGCAGGTCACTCTTCCTCCTCCCTTTGCACGGGTGGATGCTGTGACACAAGGATCACCCGCCTGTGTAGCTGTGAGTGATGTGAACTATAGATGAACCGTCACAATTCTTTTAAGTTACTTTTAAAAGTATTTGTTTTTGTTACTGTGATAATACTAACTGGTCGTTTCATCCCAAAGGGGCTCAGAGTCGGTGATGAAATCATTGAGTTTGGTTCTGTCAACACGGAAAACTTTCAGAACCTCCAGAATATTGCTTCTGTGGTACAACACAGTGAAGGGGTAAGCCACTGGCACAGCTGTATTTATGGTTCAGCAATAAAACTCATTTTGTTGATCCTCATTTGGCACTTTTAATTGTTTTGTGGTGCAGTTTGATGTCTAAATTTAGACCGAAAAGAATACTAAACGAGATTTCTCCCAGAATGATTTATGAAATCCCTGAGACTGTGGCTAAAAAATTTGGTTTGACTTCCTTTCAATTGAACTTTATTTTAGACCTTTCAGATCTTTTGTTCAAATTACAAGAAAGTCTTCTTGTAATCACATTATATGCTTATTCTTCTTACCATAGGGTATATTTTACTGAACATACTTGATATCTAGAGTGTAAAGTGCAAAGTCATGTCCTTTTACAGAAACCATTACGTGTCACAGTCATCCGGGATGGCCAGAAAACTCACATGAGCCTGACGCCAAAGAGATGGTCAGGCAGAGGTCTGCTGGGGTGAGTGCTACACGGACACAATCAGTCACATATTTGGATTGGCACAGATTTACCATTTGGGAGTGAAGAAGAGTAGCTGATGTGTAGAAGCAAAGAAAGCTGTCAAGCCCACAGGAACAAAGCTGCTGAAAAGCTTCTTGTGAGCCGAGCAAATGTTTCTTAGTGTGGGTTTTACTTTGACTGCCATTTGGCATACTCTTTTGTTCGATTCATGATTTAAATAGGTGTCTCCTGGTATTAGCGGCTACAAAGTGGTTCACTAATCAGTAGCCTGTCTTTCTTCTTTTTTCAGATGCAACATCATTCCAATCCATTGATGATCACTCTGACATTGTGCAGAATTTCAATGGTGAAACCCCTTCTTCCACTTGTTACCCATGGATTATTTCAAATTGACTTTGTACATATACTGCAGACATTTCCATCGGTTTGTTGTTTCAACATCTTAATTTGAACAGGAAGTATTCCTTCATACAAAGGCAGTCTTCATAATGAGATAAAATGTCAAATTACTTCTATTAGAGATCTTATGCTGAGTTTACAGAGTGAAAGCTCAATAAAAATTACCTTATACTAATGCTGATTATAATCTTACCGTTGGCAATTAAGTTCTTCATGGATGCACTCAACAAATGTCACTGCCATTAACCCATTTCATTAATCTATATCCTGTGTGCAAACGGTAGTTTGTGGTGTAAGAGTACCACTAGAGATTAACAGGGTTAATCAAGGATATCCATGAAGTATAAGAAAATCTGTAGTAGCTGAAATATCTTGCAGAAGTGATGAACAGACACTGAATAACTTTTCTATCGTCAATAAAGGCTTATTTGCAACTTGTAGAAACAAGATGACTCATCAAAAGCTGTGTGACAAACTTTTCTAAGAACATAATGTGTGCTTTACTTATATATATAAAAAAAAAAATTACATCACAAAAATGCAGAAAGTATTATTTTGAGAGCAGTTAAGTAAAGTATCAGCCTCCATTGTACATGACAGTCACTGTTAGTCAACATGTTCATATGGCCCTACTTCCTCAAAAGGCATTTCTACAAATATATACCAAACAAGATGGCATATATATATATATATATACACACAAAAAAAGTAAACTATATTCACAAAATTAGTATAATCCCAGCAAAAATCATGTAGATGGCTTGAGTTTCTTCTTCTTGGGCTTGACCATCTGTGGTAGTTGGATTTTGAAGGCCGTCCTGAAGAGAAAAATGTTTGAGATCATAATGCCAACAAAGTGAATATGAAATCACATTGCATAATTTAAGATGTATACCAGATGATATAGGGTTTGTATTAAAGAGTCCTGCTTCAAGCTATACTCACTCGCAAGTTGTACAGATGGGACTGAAGTTGCAGAATACTTAAAGAGAAGACGAGAAGCGTCACCATAAAAACAAACAGTAACTGCAGCTTTTACCAGTATAAATATTGTTGTCATACATTTGTTTCTTTTAACTGGGAATCAAACTTACTTGACAGACAAACGGAGCACACATAACCAATCTCAATGAGGTTACGATGGCAGAAGCATGCAGCTCTGTAGTCAACATGTGCAGGTGGCGGCAGAACCAGCTGTGAACGCTGCTCAGAGTCTGGCAGGAACACCCACTGTTCAGAGAACACCATAATTAACACAAAGCAGCCTTTCCACAGATAGATTAGATCATTGATACCGAATTTGGGGAAATCTGTACCGCATTCTCACCAAAAGGTATTGTGCCAGGGCAACTTTCTGTGGTATCTTGAGGTACAATCCTCCAGTTATATCGCAAGCCTACAAAACAACCATCTGAAGTTAAATAACCTGGGTATATACACAGGTGAGGAAAGCACAATACAGTCCAAGTATCGCAACACCAAACTCCCGGCATACTACCTGAATACAGACAGTGATGTGAGAGCGATTTACTTGAATAGTTGTACAAGCAATTTAATAATGCATGTTTAGTTTGGTATTCAGCTTTTCGGATGGTATTGGCTTTCATAGCAGGCTGTAGTGCTGTCAAACAAAGTCATAAAAATGTACCTGCTGAAGGAGACCTGAGTCTGCATCCAGTACACAGGCATCTATCAGGATGTTCTGTTTTAAAATACAAAACAAACACATTTAAAAATAAATAAATAAATATACAAGTTACAAGAAGTAGACAGAACAGAAAACTCAAGATCAATACTTTACCTGCTTCTGGGCAGCAAAAATCACATTCATGAAGTTCATGTACTGGAGGGCACAGTCCTCTGCGGCTTTTATCACCTGTCCAGTAAAATACAGAAGCTGTGTTCAAAATCACAGGAATAAAACAAGAGCACTCATGAAATTTGACAATTAAGGGCTTACCAATATTCTTGATTTTATCTCCTGTCCAACTACAAAAAAAAAAGGCAACATTTATAATTATTATAAGTATTGAGAGGAAAAACAGTACCCATTGAAGAGCATTATGAAGTGTAATCATGAAAAAACATTAATTACCTTCCAGCTCTTTTGAGACCCTGTGAATATCTGAATATAAAAAGGATTAAGGAAAACACCTCAGCCAAGCCCCACTCATTGCTGTGCACATCAAGAAAAGGATGAAAAAAAAAATGTCCAAATGATGATAAAACTTTAAACAGTTTTTATTAAAAGGATACAGCAGAGAGCTTTGGCAAGGGATCCAGCCAACAAAGTATCAGTTGAATTTCCCCTCACTTCAGCTGTAATCACACGATGCATAGTAAAGTTTACAAAATCACCAAAACTGTACAGCGTAATTAAACAGAATTTTTCTTTGCTTTAACAGGTTGAGAAAACCTATCTACTTAAATATATTGAATGCTGTATATTAATTGTAACCGTGCAAAACCAGACTTGTCCTTACTTTTTGACATAACATTTCTAATCTCTTCAGCAATGAGGTTATTGGCGACGGACAGGAGTTCATATTTCCCATCCCCGCTGGAGGATGCCTCGTCCCCACCGCTGTCACCACCTCTCCAGCACTTGCTGGGATACAGGAAGTGACTGGAATAAAGTAGTGGGAGACGTGCATATAAGCAGTGACAGGAGCAAAACATCACATTCATCTAGACGGCCCTTTAAACGTGGAAACTGACACTGGTGGAAGAAGCACTCAGATCCTTAGTTAAGTAAAAGTACAAATACAACAATCTAAAAATACTCCATTACAAAAAAAGTCCTGCATTTAAAATCATAAATACAGAAGCATTGGCAGTCAAAGTATCCAAAGTTAAAGTGCTGCTTCTGCAGAAAATAGCCTATGTGATTATATATGACTTTAATAATGATGCATTAATGTGTAAATAGTTGTAGTTGGTCGAGGTGGAGCTAGTTTGAACTTAAAATGTTAAGCTAGGGTAGGCCGAATTCGTACTGAATGAAATAATGCGACAGCCAATGATACCGGATTTTGTTTTGTTAAGCATTCGATTCACTGATTTCTGCTGAGATGTAAAGACAATCTCAACAAATATAACAAAAAATCCTTCTGAAATAAATTACCTTCCCTAGTTTTAAATACTGTTGGGTAGTGTAGAACAGGGGAACCCAACCTAGAGGTTGACTGATGCTGTAGCAAAGATGAAAGGGCAAAGTTCTTTATATTATTTGGCCTCAAGACAATTATTTAAATGAAACAGTTTGAGAAGTTTAAAGCGGAAATCTCTCTTGTCGACCTGCTAACAACTCATGATATCTGAAATGTGACAACAACTAGGCACTTCTTTTTGTAAGGGATAACGAGTCAAAAACAAACCAAAGTAGTGTCATCTATAAACTCTTTGTCTGTTTATATAAAAACATAATCTGAAAAGAAAGTAGTAACTATGGCTGTCAAATAAAGGGTAAAAATATTCCCTCTAAACTGCAGTGGAATAGAAAAAGGCAACAACATTGAAATACTCTTAAAATCATACTTAAGTACAGCACTTAAGCACAGTAAATGTACTTTAAACTGTACAACTCTTTAAAGTTACCTGTCTTGACAGTGGCTGGCCACAACAGCCAGCTTGTTTGTCCTGGTCATGGCCAGGTGGGAGTTCCCCATCACCATGACTGCATCCAGACACTTGGACAGGGAGAACTGGACGGAGACAAGAGGACAGTGGGTGTTGTTTAGCCTCAGCCACATTTAAAAACTAAGTTACAGTCTGAAAACCATTCATGATTAAGAATCATATCCGACTTAACAGTACTACCTCTGGCTCACGTTGAGCTTGCTGCCCCCACCATATCGGATTTACATCCACGACGATGACCAGCAGATTGATTTCCTCCTCTAAAGAAAATGTGGAAACAGTTTAGCTAACATAATGCAGCCCTTCTCAGCGGTGTCTAAAACTTTAAGTGCACATGCAATCTGTAACATATAAGTCCCTTTTATTTTCTGTATCAGTCAGGTTGTTAAGGCAACACATACCTGATGCCATAACGGCAAGATATTAAAACGTAGAGACACCAAAAAGTAGCAGTTGTTGTCCCGGAGCTTTATCTTCTGTTAGCGTCCATCTTTGATCTGAAACTTTACACAGTATCCACTCAATTTAGAGCGTTTTCAAAGTACAGTTATAGGTTGTGACATTTATGAAAATAAAGCCAGTTCGCTGCTTTCGTTTCCCGCATCAGCCACACTCAAGTCTTCTTTGTGCGTCACCAGGCTGCGACCTGCTCGTCTTCTTCTACGGATCATAGCGGACTACATAACACACGGTGCTCTTCTGCCACCTAGTGTCTCTTGTGCTGTGTTCACAATAGCGCCATGCATAGTAGGACACCCACACACATCATGAGCTGAACTTGAACTGAACAAAAAGCCTGTTTCTCTCAAATATTGTTTACAAATCTGTGTTAGAGATCACCTCCTTTGCCGAGATAATCCATCTGCTCCGTAACCTTCCTCGAACTTGTCTTCTGGACTTTTCCTCCCGCGATTCAGTTCACAGCAACAGCTGCGCCGCATGTTAGCCTTTCAAAACAAAACCACCATGGTAGCTAACGAATTACATCTGCACTATTGTGTCCACTGTCGCTTTACCTGATCAGTGCTTCTAAAATATCCAGTGTCGCCACTTGTAACGTAATGACTCTGTGTTTCTCTTAAAAATGCTATGTGTCGCCAAATATACCTGGCGCCCAGCCGAAGTATATAGTGTATGACTGACTGACTGAACCATTGTTTTTACAAGCCAGGTCTTCAGCAGTCTCTCCCTCCATGTTGTTAGAGTCTTCGTGAGGAGACGGCTGCGTGCAGACGCACAGGGAGGGAGAGAGAGGAGCAAACGCTGCCAGGACTTTAGGAAACATTAATTAACTCAACATCAAACTATATCTGTATACACCATATTGTCTAATTTTATCTCTCTTTTGAAATGATATCGGTATGTACTTTATAATGATATACCGCCTAGCACCTACACCCACCTCACAGGTGTGGCATATCAAGATGCTGATCAGAGTGGCCACACTTTGACTGACAGGTGGCTGTTGCGGCTGTCACTGCTAGCACTCTGTCCGCTGTCTGTTAGCCGCTACAACAGTCACAGAGCTCCACATCTGTACTGTTTCAGCCTTTTGGACATTTCTTCATGCAAAAACGGGCCGAATAATGGCAGGCTGTGTGGTTAATGGTAGATAGAGGCCATTCAGGAAGCCCGTGTTCCAGTTGGTGAGTGAAATTCTGGTATTTTCTTTATGTGTTAACATTAATTAGCAGGTATTGGTGTCTACATGCATAGCTTGTTAGCTTCACTTGCTGCACCTGTGGTGACGACAGGTAGCTGGGCTGCAACTAGGGGGATGTTCCTGAGTTTGGTAAAGTTATATTAATCAAGGTGATAAATTAGGTGTGTGAGAGCTGCTTCTGAGTTTGTTTGGGGGATTAGAATCTGTGATGTAAAGTAGTACAGTTCAATAAGAAATATAAACAGGTGTCTAGCAGTATACATAATTTCATAGGGGTGGGGGGGAAATCAATACAGCATATCGTGATATTTTCCATGGCAATACTGTATCAATACACTGACGCAAAGTATCAATCTTATTATATAAACTGCACATGAGTTTAACTTTTTGGTACTAGAATAATAAAATCTATTGCTTTTTCAGTCCACTAGAAAACTCCACAGGACCATACACTCACCTAAAGGATTATTAGGAACACCATACTAATACAGTGTTTGACCCCCTTTCGCCTTCAGAACTACCTTAATTCTACGTGGCATTGATTCAACAAGGTGCTGAAAGCATTCTTTAGAAATGTTGGCCCATATTGATAGGATAGCATCTTGCAGTTGATGGAGATTTGTGGGATGCACATCCAGGGCACGAAGCTCCCGTTCCACCACATACCAAAGATGCTCTATTGGGTTGAGATCTGGTGACTGTGGGAGCCATTTTAGTACAGTGAACTCATTGTCATGTTCAAGAAACCAATTTGAAATGATTCGAGCTTTGTGACGTGGTGCATTATCCTGCTGGAAGTAGCAATCAGAGGATGGGTACATGGTGGCCATAAAGGGATGGACATGGTCAGAAACAATGCTCAGGTAGGCCGTAGCATTTAAACGATGCCCAATTGGCACTAAGGGGCCTAAAGTGTACCAAGAAAACATCCCCTACACCATTACACCACCACCACCAGCCTGCACAGTGGTAACAAGGCATGATGGATCCATGTTCTCATTCTGTTTACGCCAAATTCTGACTCTACCATCTGAATGTCTCAACAGAAATCGAGACTCATCAGACCAGGCAACATTTTTCCAGTCTTCAACTGTCCAATTTTGGTGAGCTCTTGCAAATTGTTGCCTCTTTTTCCTATTTGTAGTGGAGATGAGTGGTACCCGGTGGGGTCTTCTGCTGTTGTAGCCCATCCGCCTCAAGGT
>NC_060170.1:22299480-22302693 GCF_021292245.1 Micropterus dolomieu | reverse complement strand
TTGACTTTAAAATTCTATTGATCACTTTTAAAGCTCTTCATGGCCTCTCGCCTTGTTATATTTCTGACCTTTTAGTCCCATACGCACCAGCACGTACCTTGAGATCCTCGGGCAGAGGTCTGTTGTCTGTTCCAGAGTCTCGACTGAAAACTAAAGGGGACAGAGCGTTTGCTGTCAGGGCCCCGAGGCTCTGGAACAGCCTGCCCGAGGAAATCAGGTCGGCTGAGTCAGTGAACTCTTTTAAGTCCCTTCTTAAAACATACTTTTATAGGAGAGCTTTTCCCGATCTTATTTGACTTTATTTTATCCCTTTTATTTTATTGTATTTTACTAATTTTATATTAAATTTTCATGCTCTTATCTTTTTTTGTATTATTCTTTACACTTGTTAAAGCACTTTGTAACTTGTTTTTGAAAAGTGCTCTACAAATAAGGATTATTATTATTATTATTATTAATTCCAGTCAGTGTGAAATTTAGTCTGAAGCTGAGCAATATAATTACAGAAAGATATAGCAGGAATAGCATAATTCCAGTAATGTGTATCTGCAAAAGAGAAAATACCCTCCATCTATTTTCAGACAAGAAAGAAGAAGTAGGGAAAATGCAATTCATTCAAGGTGAATAATTACCGCAGAGACATTCTTGGCAGGACTGAGATGTGAAGGAGAGTCCCCGGGAGTTTTGTGGAATGAATGGTTGGACTGGGGACTCTTCAACTGGCTACTGTGGAGTGGCTGAAGTTTCCTGGAGAAAGATTAAGAACATTGCACCTTCAGTTGGACAGTTACTGCGAGGTAAATGGCCTGTAAAGCTAAACAGGAAGAGGCAGTATGTAGGTCATAAAGTCTGCTTTGGCAGATTTATGAGCAAGTGGATGAGCAATTATCATTCATAATGACACACAGAGAAAAGACAGCGACTGCAGCTTTTCCACAGAAGAAATAATCATTGACATTACAAAACTGTCTTGTCTTTTTTTTTTTTTTTTTTTATCAAAGCTTTCTGCAAGTTTGTGTGTTATGTTTTGTTTTGTGTCTCTGGTGATAGAATCTACAGGAGGCAACCACAAAGACTAAACACAGTCCAGTGAGCAGAACAATAGCAGCAGACTTAACCTCTGTAGGACCAAACCCTCTTCTCTGGTAATCTGCTTCCTACAGCTCCTTCCTCAAACAAACGCTACAACTCCCCCCAAGTGGATTCATGCAACCCTCTTAATCATATGGTCAGTGTGAATGTGAGTTCAGAACCATTAAACACTAATATCAATGAAATGACAGGAGTAAGAAAGACCGACTCCAACATATGAATAAAGTAGAGCAGAGAAATCTGGAGTTTACAGTATTTACAGGCTATCACAGTTTTATCACACTTGGCAAACAATTTGATGACTACAATTGTAAGCTTTTTACACTTAGCAGGGGAGGTGAACAGTGGGGGTTGTGCAATCAGCCAACAGGACTTGAGCCTTTTCCAAAATGCTTGTGAAGCACATGGCCCGCATGTTTACTGGCAGGCAGAAAAAATGTATGAGGGGAGGAAGCTCACCCTGAAAAAGCTCAGCCTTGCTCCTCTGAACCTTCCACACTAATGCCATTTGGCAACACAGTGCAGGGAATATTTTCCACTGCTTTGATGTGTCCATTAAGAGATTCATCAGTGCAAAGAAGTAGTCATTTAGAAGCTCCCCTTTCAACATGATCACAGCAGACTTCCACATTAATTTTAGTGGCCTTTCTGTATTAACGCCAGCACTGTCAAAACGCATCCATCCCTTAGTCCTTTCTGCATTATCTGCCCAAATAGGTCTCTAAAAGTTTAAAACAACTTTAAAGTAATAGTCTGGCAATTTGGGAAATACACTTATTTGCTTTCTTGCATAGAGTCAGATGAAAAGATTGATACCACTCTCATGTTAGTATGGTAAATATAGGGCTATACCCAGAAGGTGATTGGCTTAGCTTAGCACAAAGCTTACCTACCAGCAACTCTAAAGCTCAGTTTTTGTACGGATTAAACATACAAGATATGTAACGTGTTGATTAGTGAGCTTTAGAGGTGCTGATAGGTGGATTTTGTTATTTTCAGTCAGAGCCGAGTTAGCTGTTTCCCCTTCTTTCCAGTTTATATACTAAGCTAACTGGCTGCTGGGGAGCAAATAAGCAAGTAACAAAAACACAAATATTAAACTACTGCTTTAAAAAGGTAAGCAGACCATTTAGTTATACATTTCCAATTCCTTCAATGGAATAAAACACAAAAGATTTTGTTTGTGAATTATTATTAACGTAATATGCTATACCTGATCAGGAGCCTATGAATGAGTTGCTTCTCCTCCTCTAGATATCCAGGCCAGTCTCTGTGCACATGTCTGTAGAGCTCATCCTTGAGAGAGTAGCTGTGGTCTTTAGGGTTCAGTTTACCAACCTGAAAAAAACAAAGTGCCCAATGTTAATTAACCAACAGAAAGAAGACAGACAACAACAGGAGGAGAGGCCAATTGAGGTCATAAAAGCTGTGCGCAAACTTTGTTAACCTGCAGTGCTGTAACACAGTGGGTCTATATTGTTTCTGTGGTAAACAGTTTAACCCTGCCCTTATTCTACTTAATCCTGTTGATACAAATCTAGTCAAACCAACCACTTTCAATTCTGAAAGTAGTCAGATTCCAGCTGGAGACGCCCCACCCCTCTCCTGTCAAAACACAATCTTCTTCTCCAAAGATAATTAAAGCACAGCCCTAATTACAGCTACCAGCGGCTGCACAGTCTCCACTTGATGATTGCAGTGGGACACTCAAACATTGTGAACACAGGAAATATGCCTGAAATAAACTTTCTGGCATCAGCTTGTTAGAGCAGAGTTTTACAGCTGTCCAGCGTTATGCTGTTCATTAGTATCATTAACAGAATAGCATATTTGGGACTCATTAATGTTTGTAGCTTCAATCCTTCACCTGACATCAACTGACACTAAAAGCAGCTAAATGTGTATTTGTCAGACTTCACATATTGGTATTTTCACTGCTCAAAAAAATACAGGGAACACTTAAACAAAACAATGTAACTCCAAGTCAATCACACTCCTGTGAAATCAAACTGTCCACTTAGGAAGCAACACTGATTGACAATCAATTTCACATGCTATTGTGCAAATGGAATAGACAACAGGTGGAAATTATAGGCAATTAGCAAGACACCCCCAATAAAG
>NC_060170.1:22295899-22299460 GCF_021292245.1 Micropterus dolomieu | reverse complement strand
CTCTTGCAAATTGTAGCCTCTTTTTCCTATTTGTAGTGGAGATGAGTGGTACCCGGTGGGGTCTTCTGCTGTTGTAGCCCATCCGCCTCAAGGTTGTGCGTCTTGTGGCTTCACAAATGCTTTGCTGCATACCTCGGTTGTAACGAGTGGTTATTTCAGTCAAAGTTGCTCTTCTCTATCAGCTTGAATCAGTCGGCCCATTCTCCTCTGACCTCTAGCATCAACAAGAGATTTTCGCCCACAGGACTGCCGCGTACTGGATGTTTTTCCCTTTTCACACCATTCTTTGTAAACCCTAGAAATGGTTGTGCGTGAAAATCCCAGTAACTGAGCAGATTGTGAAATACTCCAAAAAACAACCATGCCACGCTCAAAATTGCTTAAATCACCTTTCTTTCCCATTCTGACATTCAGTTTGGAGTTCAGGAGATTGTCTTGACCAGGACCACGCCCCTAAATGCATTGAAGCAACTGCCATGTGATTGGTTGATTAGATAATTGCATTAATGAGAAATTGAACAGGTGTTCCTAATAATCCTTTAGGTGAGTGTATAGTGGACTGAAAAAGTGATGAACAAACAGAGAAATTGATCTTTTTAGATAAACAGATGCTGACCAAGTTTTTCTTTGCGGATATAATTTGAAGTTGGAAAAAAAGTACATAAATTGCAATATGTCAATATATTTAAAATCGAATCGCGACATAAGTATCGTGATAATATCATATCATGGGGCCTCTGGTGATTTCCACCCCTATTATTGCACATTGCCTTTCAGCATAGATTATTACTGCACAGTGTCCAGCAGCAAGATTAATATTGCACACATGAATAAACAGTAAGGATGCACCAGATGTTCTGCCATCAAAATTAATTGGCTGAAAATAGCAAAAAAAGCACTTTTGGTGTTCGGCCTGATAAGTCAAAAGATCGAATAAATATTACCTTACAATTATGTGATAATCATCAGTGTGGAAGCATTTTAAAGTGTGTGTACTGTCAGTATCTCATCTTGTCTTTCATTTGCCAGTGCTGCTGATTGCTGATGCTTTCATGAATAAACCAAAAGGGCTACTTGGTGGACACCTAAATACACTGCTCAAAAAAATAAAGGGAACACAACACAATGTAACTCCAAGTCAATCACACTCCTGTGAAATCAAACTGTCCACTTAGGAAGCAACACTGATTGACAATCAATTTCACAGGCTATTGTGCAAATGGAATAGACAACAGGTGGAAATTATAGACAATTAGCAAGACACCCCCAATAAAGGAGTGGTTCTGCAGGTGGTGACCACAGACCACTTCTCAGTTCCTATGCTTCCTGAGATCCTCAGACCCCTTGTGAGACCGTATGCTGGTGCGTTTGGCCCTGGGTTCCTCCTAATGCACGACAATGCTAGACCTCGTGTGGCTGGAGTGTGTCAGCAGTTCCTGCAAGAGGAAGGCATTGATGCTATGGACTGGCCCGCCCGTTCCCAGACCTGAATCCAATTGAGCACATCTGGGACATCATGTCTCGCTCCATCCACCAACGCCACGTTGCACCACAGACTGTCCAGGAGTTGGCGGATGCTTTAGTCCAGGTCTGGGAGGAGATCACTCAGGAGACCATCCACCACTTCATCAGGAGCATGCCCAGGCGTTGTAGGGAGGTCATCCAGGCACGTGGAGGCCACACACACACTACTGAGCCTCATTTTGACTTGTCTTAAGGACATTACATCAAAGTTGGATCGGCCTGTAGTGTGGTTTTCCACTTTGATTTTGAGTGTGACTCCAAATCCAGACCTCCATGGGTTGATAAATTTGATTTCCATTGATAATTTGTGTGATTTTGTTGTCAGCACATTCAATTATGTAAAGAAAGGAGTATTTAATGAGATTATTTCATTCATTCAGATCTAGGATGTTATTTTAGTGTTCCCTTTATTTTTTTGAGCAGTGTATTAGAAGCATGATCCCTAAGCGTGAACAATTTGAGCATTTACTAATTCAATCAAATATTTCCTTTCTAGGATTGACAGAAACGTGGTTAACATCTTCATCACCTGAGGCAGAAATAATACCTGGTTACAATGTTTTTAGAAAGGATAGGGGTCAGGGAAAGGGCGTTTTTTGTTTTTTTTTATTATATGTTAAAGACACCCTAAAATGTAATAAAATTGAATGGCCTGACGATACAAATCTTGAGAGGGTGGGAGTAGACATTATACTTTCTGCAGAAATTACATTCAGTCAAAAACCATCAGCTAAAATAGATTTTTATAGCAACCTTAAAACGCTTATCAATCTCACTAACTTGAAAAAAAGAGTTCTTGATAAGTGATTTCAATATTAACTGGGACAATGAGAGACAGGAAAAACCCCAAACAGATAACTGATCATTTTAATTTGGATCAATTAATTGAAGCGTCAAACAGAGTAACTAACCGCTCCAAAACACGAATAGATTTAATGTTGACAAACAAGCCTGAAAGAATTATTAAAACCTACAACCTCTTAACCTGCGATGGACTGGCGACCTGTCCAGGGTGTACCCCGCCTTTCGCCCAATGTAAGCTGGCTTTGCTCCAGTCCCCCACGACCCTGTACACAGGATAAGCGGTTGACGAGGGATGGATGGATGGATGGATACAATCTCTTAACTGGTTGTCTGATCATAATGGCTTCTTCTTTTAACAAAAACTAACCAAAACAAGATTTCATAATTCCATGTCACACTCATCTAACTATTTAGACTTATACTTTGTATCATGATATAATCCCCAAAACACAACATCTAAATCTGGAAACAGCCCTTAAAGAGCTGGATTGGGCTGCATTTGTTTCATGTTAAGATGTTACAAACAACAGTGTCACATTCTACAATACAGTTAAAAAGGTGGCATTTATTAAAAAGGTGAGGCATAGGAGAACTAATGACAATGACCTACCATGGCTCCATAATTAGTGCAGGACGTTAATGAAGAGAGAGAAATTACTTAAAAAGTCGCTCAAAACTGGTCTGACCTCAGATAAACAACAACTTACATCAGCAAGAAAACCATTTTCTTTTCATCACTGCTTAACCCTGCAGAAACTTGCTGAGCTTTGAAAATTTTTCAAATTTAAATATGCCATGGATTTGCACCCCCCACCCCCCACAAAGTGAGTACATTAAATTGAAACCAACTGGTGGTGGCTGAACTGTAACCAGGGCCTCCACAAGAGGTGATTGTATGGTGCCTTACAGAAGTACAACATTTGGACAATTTGTATTGTCAGTTAAGGGGACAGAGATCTGGAACAAGTTGCCGGCAGCCGTGAGGTAATGTCCAACTTACCCCAGTTTTAAGAACCAACTCAAACAATGGCTCAAGACGCATCAAACTTGTGACCAATAACGGACTCAGTATACTCAGTATTGTGTGTGTATGGGTTCGTTGACTGTTGTATTGTTTGTGTAGGTGTGTGTTTACCGTACTAGATGCAGCACTTTACTGCACTAAATAGCACTTTAACAAAATTAAATTGTTCTTATAGTTTTTTCCAACTGCTTACACACAAAATCTTTACA
>NC_060170.1:22279764-22295799 GCF_021292245.1 Micropterus dolomieu | reverse complement strand
CACCCTAAAATGTAATAAAATTGAATGGCCTGACGATACAAATCTTGAGAGGGTGGGAGTAGACATTATACTTTCTGCAGAAATTACATTCAGTCAAAAACCATCAGCTAAAATAGATTTTTATAGCAACCTTAAAACGCTTATCAATCTCACTAACTTGAAAAAAAGAGTTCTTGATAAGTGATTTCAATATTAACTGGGACAATGAGAGACAGGAAAAACCCCAAACAGATAACTGATCATTTTAATTTGGATCAATTAATTGAAGCGTCAAACAGAGTAACTAACCGCTCCAAAACACGAATAGATTTAATGTTGACAAACAAGCCTGAAAGAATTATTAAAACCTACAACCTCTTAACCTGCGATGGACTGGCGACCTGTCCAGGGTGTACCCCGCCTTTCGCCCAATGTAAGCTGGCTTTGCTCCAGTCCCCCACGACCCTGTACACAGGATAAGCGGTTGACGAGGGATGGATGGATGGATGGATACAATCTCTTAACTGGTTGTCTGATCATAATGGCTTCTTCTTTTAACAAAAACTAACCAAAACAAGATTTCATAATTCCATGTCACACTCATCTAACTATTTAGACTTATACTTTGTATCATGATATAATCCCCAAAACACAACATCTAAATCTGGAAACAGCCCTTAAAGAGCTGGATTGGGCTGCATTTGTTTCATGTTAAGATGTTACAAACAACAGTGTCACATAACAAAGTCGCTCAAAACTGGTCTGACCTCAGATAAACAACAACTTACATCAGCAAGAAAACCATTTTCTTTTCATCACTGCTTAACCCTGCAGAAACATAACTTGCTGAGCTTTGAAAATTTTTCAAATTTGAATATGCCATGGATTTGCACCCCCCACCCCCCACAAAGTGAGTACATTAAATTGAAACCAACTGGTGGTGGCTGAACTGTAACCAGGGCCTCCACAAGAGGTGATTGTATGGTGCCTTACAGAAGTACAACATTTGGACAATTTGTATTGTCAGTTAAGGGGACAGAGATCTGGAACAAGTTGCCGGCAGCCGTGAGGTAATGTCCAACTTACCCCAGTTTTAAGAACCAACTCAAACAATGGCTCAAGACGCATCAAACTTCTGACCAATAACGGACTCAGTATACTCAGTATTGTGTGTGTATGGGTTCGTTGACTGTTGTATTGTTTGTGTAGGTGTGTGTTTACCGTACTAGATGCAGCACTTTACTGCACTAAATAGCACTTTAACATAATTGTACTTAATTTCATTGAATGGCAAATTACTCCATAAACAGCACTTGAAATTACATAACCCTGTATACAAAACTGTGAGGTCTTTTATAATATGATGTTGAAAACTGAAGGTGTCTCTTAAACTGTGTTGTATCATATTTAATTTAATGTTTAGCTGTGTTACCTTGTACTTTAACTCTAATGACCTGCCGGGGGACTACAGATGTAAAATAGCCTTCGGGCTAATTCTGGCATAAGGTATTTACATTGCTGAAAAGCTAAGATGTCCATTAATATGCACTGTTCCTTTTAAATAAAACATAAATTAAAAAAAAGATGCAAGATAGATTTTTAAATTGTTAAAATATTGCTTGTGTATTAAAAATAATTTACATTATATCAAATTGATCAGACTAAATATACTAAAAATGAAGGGTTTACATAATAAACAAGACGTTTTTCTATCGTCAAATGAAAGATATCGTCATATCGCACACCACCTAGTTAGATTCATAACTACTTTGTGCAGGTCAGTCTTTTGTTTCATCATTTACCCACAGGTTAGTTTGGATGTGCACAAATTTTTATGTGTTTAAACTAGACTTATATCAGAGCAGCAAAGAAGGCAGTCTTCAACAACATCAGGCTCTGGTACAGGGTGTAAGACCCATCCAAGTATATGGTAGAAAAGTGAAAATACTCCAGCACACACAGAAATACACAGCATAATCACAATTCATGGGAAACATGTTTTAGGAGTATTTTCACTTTTCAACTTATACTAAACTTCTCATTTAACAAAAGTTCATTTTGATGTTGTATGACCAGCAGGTCGGTGGAATTGACAGACACAATGTGATTTTCAGTCAGTAATAAAGACAAATGAGTTAAAATGGACATAAAACCCATATGGACAATATTTAAAACTAAAAGTAAACAAAAGGGGAGAAGGGCATTCCATGTCAGTCCACCTCATCAGATACAGACGTCCAGCACACGGAGGAGGCTTCACAGGTCTCTGCAGCTCTCTCACGTGATCCACACTGTTGACTATGGGAGGAAAATAAATGTAACAAATGCTGCAGGTAATGAAAAATATAAACTATACCAATGCATATTTAAAAAAAAACAACAAAAAAAACAGGATATCTAGGAAAGTTCATTTTCTTCAGTAATTTAATTTTAGATTCATTTCACAAAGTGAAATATTTCAAGCCCTTTTTTTGTTTTAATCTTGATGATGAGCTCAAAACTTCTCAAAGTCTCTCAAAATGTATTGAGCCTTTAATCTCAGTCTGGTTCTGCTGCTCCCAATGAACTTTGACGGCTTAGCCCAGCCCTTTGGCTTTAAACACTTAATTTCCTGCATTGTGGTGAATTTTTCTGCACCAATTTATTCAAAGGAAATATCTTCATTTATATAAAAAATTCAGGTTACAGGTGACAATTCAAAATATAAAAAATAATGGTGTAATATAATGCAGTAAGGCATTCTGTATTGCTGTCAGATTTGTTTCTCCTGTATCTCAACTTTTCTCATTTAATTGTTACTGTTGAAAGCCCTGCTGAGTCTACATACATGCAGGCATGACTGAAGTAGCCTAAAGTCTTCAAATGTTTAAATTCAGTTAGAAACTCCTGGACTTCTGTGTTTTAGCAGGTTTCCTGCTCATGTTCTGCACATTAATCTCTCCCATATGTGTTCTCTGACATTTGCAGTATAACATTTTGAGACAAGACTTGTAATATTACAAGAATAAAATAGCAATCTAATGAGAATGAAGTCATAATATTTTAACAAGATCTACCTGCGAGGGGGACAGGGTGAGCTACAGGTGTCTGTGTCGCGGTCAGGTGTCTCATGTTATTCTCTCGCTACTTTTGCGGCGGACTATTAACCATTTGTGTAACAAATACTAGACACTGACTGACAACTTTTAGGCTATATCTTATTTTTTTCATTAAAATTTTGCTGGGGACCATTCAGTAGTCAGTGATAAGCCCTGAAGCTGTGAGTCTCTCTCTCTCTCTCTCTCGATCGAGGCAGTCACGTTACCTAAACTTCAAACATAATGTAGCAGTATTATTGCGAGTAGCCGCCGTTCTTCCAAGACCTGCGAGACAGGCTGCATCACGAGGATTACTGCATATACTGAAAATATTTTTGATGTTGTTGAGTTACATTCGGGGCTTCAGTCAAAACGTTTGGGGCTAAAACGCCGGAAACATGACCTGGCGACGCCGATGGTATAGTTTCAGGTTAACTTACCTCCTGTATGCTTGTAACGATGCGGCCACAGGCTACCAACCTCCAGCCAGACAAGCCCCGGGTAAAAGCTACTTCTGCTAATACAGTAGTTAGTAGCATATAGCATTAGCTCCTTAGCCTGAGCTAACTCACGTCGAGCGAGGCGGGCGTGGTTTTAGCAACCTGTCACCTCAGCTCCACCCACGAGCCGCCTCTTTATCCATTTATGGTTATCAAGTGTACCAAGATAGAGGCTGGCAGCTCAGCCAACTTTGAGCTTCAAAACGGCTCTTCAGAAGGCTATGGATGACGTCACGGACGCTACGTCCATTTTTATTTACAGTCCATCAGGTTCCATCACAGAGCACAATGCCACAGCTGTCACAAGTTTTGAGGGAGCGTGCAATTGGCATGCTGACTGTAGGCATGTCCACCAGAGCTGTTGCCCGTGAATTGAATGTTCATTTCTCTACCATAAGCCGTCTCCAAAGGCGTTTCAGAGAATTTGGCAGTACATCCAACCGGCCTCACAACCGCAGACCACGTGTAACCACACCAGACCAGGACTTCCACATCCAGCATCTTCACCTCCAAGATCGTCTGAGACCAGCCACCCGGACAGCTGTTGCAACAATCGGTTTAAATAACCAAAGAATTTCTGCACAAACTGTCAGGAACCGTCTCAGAGAAGCTAATCTGCATGTTCGTCGTCCTCAGCGGCTGACTGCAGTTCGACGTCGTAACCGACTTGAGTGGGCAAATGCTCACATTCGATGGCGTCTGGCACTTTGGAGAGGTGTTCTCTTCACAGATGAATCCCGGTTTTCACTGTACAGGGCAGATGGCAGACAGCAAGTATGGCGTCATGTGGGTGAGCAGTTTACTGATGTCAACGTTGTGGACAGAGAGCCCCGCGGTGGGGTTATGGTATGGGCAGGCGTGTGTTATGGACAACGAACACAGGTGCATTTTATTGATGGCATTTTGAATGCACAGAGATACCGTGACGAGATCCTGAGGGCCATTGCTGTGCCATTCATCCACAACCATCACCTCATGTTGCAGCATGAAAATGCACGGCCCCATGTTGCAAGGATCTGTACACAATTCCTGGAAGCTGAAAACATCCCAGTTCTTGCATGGCCAACATACTCACCGGACATGTCACCCATTGAGCATGTTTGGGATGATTTGGATCGGCGTATACGACAGCGTGTTCCAGGTCCTGCCAATATCCAGCAACTTCGCACAGCCATTGAAGAGGAGTGGACCAACATTCCACAGGCCACAATCAACAACCTGATCAACTCTATGCGAAGGAGATGTGTTGCACTGCATGAGGCAAATGGCGGTCACACCAGATACTGACTGGTTTCCGGGCTCCCCCCAGACACCTCCATTTTTGAGTGGCCTTTTATTGTGGCCAGCCTAAGACAGACCTGTGCAATACACATGCTGTCTGATCAGCACCTTGATATGCCACACCTGTGAGGTGGATGGATTATCTCGGCAAAGGAGACGTGCTCACTAACACAGATTTTGACAGATTTGTGAACATTATTTGAGAGGAATAGGCCAAAAATTATTAACAGATTATCAAAGTAGTTGGATTAATAGTTTAGATCGTCTGTCAATTAACTAATCATTTTAGCACTATACTATATCTCAGCAATTAAGTACTTACGCCAATGAGACCATCAGTTGTGTCATTTCACTGCATGACACAAAACATGGGGGGGAATTGAGTTGCAGTTCATGTGTCAACAATCCTCTTGAATATGCTTATTTACAGAAAGGTGCAATAAAATCAGATTATCGGCTCATATAATAGAGCAGGAGAATCTGAAGTATCTATATTGTTTGGTTCTTGACATGTGTTGAGTTGTGTTCAGAAGATTTTGGATGTGTGTGTATATATATATATATATTCAACTGACACAACAGCATCATAATATTCCTCATATCATTTTCCATGACAAAGGGACATAATAATAATTTATACCAAAATAAACAGTATATTTGTGCACCACTGAATAATTACAAACCCCAATATACGTTCAGTATCAAAAAACTCCAAAACAATGTTAGAAAAAGAATAATGTCATAAATGTCAGACATTTCTACATCATACCTACTGATTTGATGAACGTCTGCAGCAATGCCCTGTTCTCTGATCTTGCTATAGGAAACTGTGTCCATCAGTAGTGAACAGTGTATGAAAAGAGTAAAACTGGTTGGCCAATTGAAGCAGATAAATACACTGAAATGACAAACATCCTGCAACTGCTGTTTAAATGTCCTATATTCATCTTTCATGCCAATCATTCATTCATTCTTTGTCCTAGATTAACTAAAATTACAATTATTATTATGACAAACACACTCTGACAGGTTTTGATATGCTTCCCAGTGAAAGATAACAAAACACCCCCAATTGTGTGAAAGTATTTTTGGTTGAATAATCAAGCAACTCAAGCAAAGAAATCCTTGCGTGTCCACTGTCTTAATGGAGGCTATTTCTTGGCCTTGAGAAAGTCAGTTCTATATCTCTCAGTTTGGTAGACATCTGACTCGATGGCCTTGCTGGAGTCGTTCAGTGTCACATATACATCCCCGTTGACCTCAGTGACCTTGTGAATCCTCTGTTTGACACCCTTGGAGCGCCAGTGTGCTCTCAGGGGTTTGACTGTAGGATCGTCCACAGCTTGGTAAAGCCCTTCCCCCTCTGCCAGAGTGATCTTGTACTTGTGCCACGGACACACGATACACAGCAGCCCATTAAACTCCTGATGTTAGCACAGCACGGCGGTGATTAGAGAAACAGGACAGTAGCATCTGCAGTGGCAGCTTTGCAACAAACTGACAAAACTCACTACACAACTTACCTCAATGTCTCCATGCTCTAGTGCACCACCTGAATCTGTCAGAGGAGAAACAAGTGTCATTACAGACAGGAGTGTTTTAAACATTAGTCAAATATTAGGATGATGTCAACATCTTATTAAATGTTTTAACAGGTCAGGCTTTATTGATATCTTTATGCATCATGTCCACACACACACACACACACACACACACACACACACACACACACACACACACACACACACACACACACACACAGCTTACGGTAGCAGCGCATGTCCATTGCATGAAGCTGCCCTTGGTGGTAAAGGACCAGTACATCTCTGCATCCATTCACCAACTTCGTCACGCGCCCAGCCTTGACGATGTCCTCTTTCTTCCCAATGAAGTGGGAGGTAGGGGGAGGTGAGGAAGACGAGCAGGAGGAGGGCGGGGAAGAAGAGGAAGTCTGAGAAGTCTCCTCCTCATACAACATGTTAATCACTTTTTACAGAAGGTTTCCTGGTTTGAATAAGAATATAGTTTAAAATTAATTTCAGTTTTTAGGATGAGAGGTTTTGTGTTCGTCCACACAAGTCCCACTCCTCCAATGTCACCACGTGACATTTAAAAGTACAAAAATCCACATTGATTTATCCACAAATTAATGAATCGAATGAACTGATTCTAGTGCATGCATTGAAGATGTTGCTGTTTGTTTCACCCCTAACTGATGATCATTTTATATTTCTGTCACTGTCAGTCGGTTATGCACTTGATGAGCAGAATATGCTTGGTATTGCTGTGAGGTATTCCAAACATCAGCCTCTTTCATTTCCTCCACCTTTAAATGGGGGATCTGATGACAAACTGCATGAATATTACAAAATTCATGACCTATGTATTTTATCTATCAATTTTAGTGTACCTAATGTACTGTTTTCATTGTAAAGTGTCTTTGAGTGTCCTGAAAAGCACTATCGAAATTTTTTTTTACTATTAATATTAATATATTAATTACTATTTATTATTATAAAATTAAGAAAGAGAGGAGGAAACACCAAAGCTGGTTGTATTGAGGTGCATCCAAAGATTTCTGAAGGGTTATAACTTAATCTCTTATCTGATGAACATGTGAGCGAGTGACTTAGAATATAAAAATAGTGAGCGTCATTGAAACGGTGAGGGAGAGGGGAAGAAAGGTAAAGACCATCAGAATCTGTTTCATGTGGCCCACAAGCTACTTGACTCACTCTCAAGACCAATGCAGAATCCTATAGCTCCTATAAGTTTAATAATTCATATTCAAAACAACAAATACCTCTTAGGTCGCCAGTTCACATCTGTGACACTGAATGTCACCTCTAAGGTCTGTGGTTGGCTGTCATGGCATTGATGAGCAATAAATGGAAACAATCACCTGTCTTCATGGCTTCGTGTCCTGGCGGAACATGAGACTTAATCGCATTAAAATTGCATGAATGTCCTCGCGCGTTATTTGTATACAACAGACCCTCGGCTATATTTATTTGGTCATGTATTGAATTGTAAGATGTAAACTTCACCAGAGTTTCGACGAAGCCGTGAGTCTAATCGGTTTGTGGAAGAGCCAATGTTGTGTGTTACGTCTAATGCTGTCCCCACTGAAACACGGACTGATGGACAAGGTTATATTACAAAGCCTCCTTCTCTTCTGTGGTTTAGGATTGTTTCCATTTATTGTTTAACATTGTTGTCCAAAATGCAAACAGAGGCTGTGCCAAATATTCACAGAGTATGCATGTATGTAATCGCTGTTGAGGTTTAATATGCATTGCAAATGACACAGCCTATGAGGTAAATACCATGCAACCATGCAATACATAAAAGTGTAATTATGAAACATCTATCGATCTATCTATCTATCTTTTATTTTTCCTGAGTCGTTGCTTATAACATGAGGGTATAAAACAAATGACTAGTTTACAATTATATTTCATAACATTGTACTATTCCAGAGCATATACTATACCCATGCTCTGAACAACATATTAGCTATAGACTGTGTGAAATGACGCAAGTAACTGATAATCCCTGTGTTTTATCATTAATAAACCCAGAAAAAAAAAACATAATAATAATACTAATAATCTTCATCAGGAGTCTATTTCTCAGCTCCACATACACAAGGTTACATTTTAAAGCCAGTGGAACAAACGTCTTAATGGTTTAGTCTGAGAAGGCTTTTTGTCTTTGTTAGTGGGCAGTAAGCCCTCTGAGGGATTATCTCCCCCTTTCATGCTGAACTGAGCGTAAATTGACCGGCTGTTTTTTCTGAAACTCAGCATTGACGTTTGATAAAAGGTCTTATAATTTCCGCCACCTGTTGAATCTGCCAATCAATACCTGCCTGAACCTGAACAGGAGTTGTGCTCAGCCACAGTGCGAAAAGAAAGCGCCCTGCCCAAACCGTTTTCGTCGTTGTGGAGACCAGCACTGTGTACGGAAATAGTGATTCTACCCAAGCTAGCAACTTTGTGAAAAATTAATGCATTCTGTCAGTTTAGTTTGCTCGTTGAGATAAACCGTCGTGTTCATTTATTTGTCTTCTGCTTCCAAAACGTCTGGAGTGAATCCGGTAAGTTTTCTGTTTATAATTATCATTTGAGAAACTTTACCATCTTACAGTTAGTTTTGTCATATAAACAATTTGCTAAGCACACGCACGCAATTCTTTCAGATAATGTGTTTATGTTTATTTTGACAGTCGTTATAAAATGAGTTAGGGGTGTCGACCATCCCTGCAACGGTCAGGTGTCCTCAACCCACTAAATATAATTTAAACTGCACTGCAGGTAGTCCTCCTGTAATTCAATTAGCAGTTGCTGAAATCCCAACACATGTTCACTGTAGGGACTATGGCTGAGCCTGATGGTCCTAAAGGAGTGGGATGATTTGAAGCTGTGTACTGTTTCATAAACACTGAACAGCACTCTCAGGTTATGCATGCATGAAGAGGGTCTAATTCAAGAGCCATATGACAGGACTGTTGCAGCTGCCAGCCAATCTACTGTAGAAGTCAAAGAAGCAACAGTTGCATGCCTGTGTCTGCTATATTTATCATATTTGCTACGTTACAGAAATGTGTGACATGTCTGCACTGTGCTGCCTTGGCCCTATCCTCAGCAAGCATCACATTTCTGCATCATACCAGTGTCCTGTGCTTTGCTTACCACCACAACAGGGCAGTGTGGTAGTAGTGACATTCTGACCGACCAGACCGTTTTCCATCGGTCTCTGACAGAAATCACTAAGGGAGAGAAAACAGCAAGGACACGGCTGATGGAGAAACTGAAGCGACATGTCTACCACTCCCAGGTTAGGTGGAGAGAACAGGAGGGGGAGGAAATGGCACTTTGCCTGTATGATTGTCTGAGGGCAATTGGCCTAGAGCGTCACTATGCCAGGTAAGGTCACGCACTCACAGATCTGAACTCACACTTGACCTGTCCTCTCGTCCACTGAGCGTGTGTCTCCCTCTGACGCCTGTCCTTCAGGTTCACCTCAGTGGGTGTTCATCGTGCAACCCACCTTTCAGCGCTGACCATGGAGGACTATCCCATACTAGGAATACACTCTATGGAGGACAGAACTCGGCTCTTCCATCTAATCCAAATGGTCAAAACTCTTGACCTGGAATATGAAGATATTGATAGTGATGATTATGATGATGTTGATGGTGGTGATAAAGGCGACACTGTAGCAGATAGCAGCTTTACGTATAATGGTTGTGGAGATCCTTATGAAGAAGTATATGATGACGAGAATGAGAAGGGTGCTGCTGTGAGTAAGCTAGATGCGGCCAGTTTTTCCAAACCATCATGCGTTTGCAGACGGCTTGATTTCAGTGAAACTGTCAATCATCATCAGAAGCTCTTCGCTCGCCCGGTAGGCACGGTTCATGTCTATGCAAGTCGTAACATAAATAATGAGCCAGGCCGGAGCAAAGGATTGGCCATACCTGTGCAGCTTGAGCTTGACACCGGAAGTGCTGTGGTATATGGTTGCACAGGGAACAGCAACCTCAGGTCAGATATCCATTGTCATCAATCTGATCATCACACAGGAGAAAACACCAAGCCAGACATCATGGAAGGAATTTCCAAATACAAGTCTCAGTCCGGATTATCACCAAAGTGTGTCTCATTCTACAAACCAAAACCCAGGCCTGCAAAAGTGGCATCAAAGAGGTTTAGCAACAAACCAGTTAGGCACAAAGATCGAAAAAGAATCTCTAGGAAGGAAAATCTCAGTACAGAAATAGGGAGTAACAGGCCTTCTGAACACATGGCTAAGCAAACACCTGTTTATGAATCAAAGAGAACAGCTGGCTACAACTACGGACTACCACTGAATTCCCCTCCAGCCCCAAAGAAAAAGTGAGTGCCAGTGGTTTGTTTTGTGCTCACTACTAGCAAATGAATATGTTAGTGAAAACAGCCACAGTCTGTTAAATGCTTTTATTGAACATGAAAGACATTCAGAAATTAACAATAAGTATTCAAAACATTTTTGTTTTTGTGATTGTGTCCCTTAAATAATGAGATTTGCATAACATTTGTGTATGAAAATTATTCCCTGTGTTGAAACATGATTATCCTGATTTTGTGTGTGTGTGTGTGTGTGTGTGTGTGTGTGTGTGTTTCACAGGCAAACAGAGGGGCAGCGGATCAGTGTGTGTGTGAGGAAAAGACCTTTGACACGCACAGAGAGCAGGAGAGGAGAGGCAGATGTTGTGACAACTCTGAGTGGAGAGTGTGTGATTGTCAACGAAAGCAAAGAGGCTGTGGATCTCACACAGTACATACTACAGGTAGATATGATGTGACCGAGTGGAGACAATGACTAAACAATGTTACAAAAAACATATAGTAGTGTCTCCAAATAAACACATACTATCATACTGTGATGACGTTAAAGTAATTTGTGATGAACTACGGGTCACCTTGTCTGATCAGTAGTGCTTGTTTTGTTTATTTTATGCCTTTCCCCTTTTCTCTTTTGTCCCTGCAGCACAGGTTCTACTTTGACCAGGTTTTTGGGGAGGAGAACTCCAACGAGGAGGTGTATCGAAGAACAGCATATCCTCTGGTGCAGCACATGCTCAATGGGTAGGCTAGCATAGATGTTGTGGTACTTATGGAGATGTGTTGCAACCCTAAAATCCTTTCCATCAGAGTCCAAATGAATCAGTTTTGGGGTTTGAAGTACATGCTTGTAGGCGTTTTGGCTCCGTGTTTCAACGAATCTGTGTGCCCTAACTATCTATATTTGTGTTGTGTGTGCATCCATAGAGGCAAGGCCACCTGCTTTGCATATGGCCAGACAGGTGCAGGGAAGACTCACACCATGTTGGGTTCATCTCCTGGGGGTCCGGGGTTGTATGCACTGGCAGTCCGGGACATTTTTTCTCACCTCTCCACCACACACATACACTCACCCTTGCAGGTGTATGTCAGTTTCTTTGAAATCTACTGTGGTCATCTGTATGACCTGTTGGACCACAGGAAAAGGTGTGGGTTTGTGTCTGTGTGTGTGTGTGTGTGTGTGTGTGTGTGTACGTTTTTTGTTGTGTTAAAAGAGCTTAAGAACTTGGATGCATTTCGAAGGACAAGATACTGAGCCCCAACTTCCTCCACATTGCTGCTGGTGTGCGTGAATGATTAGTTTCTTTCTGATAAGCAAGTGGCACCTTGCATAGCAGCCACTTCAGTTAGTGTATGAATGCACGTGTAAATGGGTGATTGTGACATTTAGTATAAATTATAAGTTACATATTTGTGTTATAGCCACCATTTAGTATACTTAAATGTATACTTCATTTGATAAAATACAAATTTTTGGTAATATCATCATCAAAGTTAACTAGGATGTCCTCTTCTTAATACTTATTTATCTCGATGTCTTCTCCCTCTTAATCTTTGCCTTTCTTTCTTCATTAGGTTATTTGCCAGGGAAGATGGACAGAAGGTGGTTCACATTGCTGGGCTGCGTGATGTCAGAGTGGACTCGGTCTGCTCACTGCTGGAGGTTTGCCCCTTTCTTTAAACCTTGCCTCATGTCCTTGCTATGTTGTTCAGAGCTAGTGATAAGCACTTCAGCTTTTATAACACATTACAAAGGCTTTGATTCCAAAATAAGAGATCTACCATTTAAAAAAGAGAAAAATAATATATCATGGTGACTGTTAAAATTCTGAGCAATCTTGCTCATCTTAAATTGTGTTTGAACTGATTTCCCAAATGACTTGGTAAACTTTGTTGTCACAAGAAGCACTCAATAATACTTTTAGGTGCTTAAGTATTCAGTGGAGTACAACAGTAAATAGTCCAATATCAACTCTACTAGCACCTTAGGTCAGCTAATTCTGGTCTTAAACCCTCACAGATGCGAGTCCAGAATCTTGAGTATCTTCAATACACAAGAAAAAATCTTTTGATATTTCAATCTCTGTCTCCCTTGTCTCCCTCCTCCTGCCTTCTTCATGGCGCATACAAAGCTGATTTCACAAGGTACAGAAGAGCGCACACAGGGGATGAGTGGAGTGAATCCACTCTCCTCTCGCTCCCATGCCTTGCTTCAGATTCAGCTGAGAGGTGCAAACCAGCAGATAGCTGGTAGGTAAGTTGTAACGTGTGTTTTTATGATATTGTCTTGTCTTTTCTCTATAATGCACTACTGAGGTTATTGTGTAGACTGTACAAAGAAAGATGTCTGTGTGTTTGTGTGTGCCTATAGAATGTGGTTTGTGGACCTGGCAGGAAGTGAGAGGGCATCAGATACCAAAGAACCAGACAGGCAGAGTCGAATGGAGGGAGCAGAAATCAACCAGAGTCTGTTGGCCGTAAGCTACACACACATGCTCACATATTCATACATAAAGACATTTGTGAAGGTATGGTGGGTTTTAATATAAATATATATATATATATATTTTTGTTTTTTTTTGTTTTTTTTCTCAGCTTAAAGAATGTATCCGGTCCCTTGATCAAGAGCAGTCACACACACCTTTCAGACAAAGCAAACTTACTCAGGTATTAAGATTTTTGTAACTTGCTGATTTTTGGTGGTTTTGTTTTGTTAGTGAAGTGTACATAAATATCATGGCTAATTTTTTTTTGTCCAGTTTGATCACTAAACTCTTCTATGATTTGGGCTGGATTGTTCTCATTGTAGGTTTTGAAAGACTCATTTGTTGGTGACTCAATGACATGCATGATTGCCAACATTTCACCTGGCCACATAGCAACTGAACACACACTTAATACACTGAGATACGCCGACCGGTAAGTATGTGTGTGTTAGTTGCAGGAAAAAAAATTTTCTTCTCAGAGCTCTAATATATTTAATTCATCCTGCTTTAAATTGTGACTTTGAGAAATTTGGCTGCATAAAATAGCATAGTGATTTTAAATACAAAGTTTTTTCATCTTGCTCTCATTGTTGAAAACTTAGTCTTTGATGAAAACAGGCGTTTGGGACAACAAAATGTTACTTATTTTCATTGTGTAGTGTCAGGTGCTGTAGAGGCTATGGTCACTGACTGCTATTTGAGAAGTTACATCTACTTGATTTGTCACAGGGTGAAGGAGTTGAGGGGACAGGGAGGACTAAGAGGAGGAAGAAGAGGCAAGATAATACCCTCCCCCAAACCTAACCTGTCCAACAGCAACAGCAGCAGCAGCAGCAATGGCAGCAGTAGTGGCATTCAAGGGAAAAGCCCCCCTAAAAAGCCAAAGTTAGGGAGACAAAGAGAGGCTTTTGGCCCCACCACACCTTCTACAATGTTGGCATCAGGGGGCGCAATTCTCTGCTCCACACCCAAGAACAGCAAATGGGGAGAGGCAACAAGTCCAAGAGCAAGAAGGGGAATTGGACTTGAACAAATTACACCAGTCAGAGGCTTGCTAGAAATGGGTGATAAGAGGGAGGGGAGGGAGAGAGCATTTGGGAGGGAAGGTAGAAGAAGAGAAAGGTTTGAAGGAACTGACAGTGCAGGTCACTTAATTAGAGACCAGATCGTCGGGGCAGGGCTGGTCTTGGGAGAAGCAACAGATGAGCACCTTCAGACATGGGGGTTACAGGGGGAATGTGGATTCTACCACAGAGAAAAAGAGAACCAACAAAGCACTTTGGAAAGGGGTAAAGAGGAAGAAAGAAGGCGGAGAGAACAGAGAAGACAAGTGGAAAGCAGTAGAGACACATGTAGCAAAGTAGAAAGGCTAAGGGAGACAGATTTACAAATGTGTGATGAAAAGGATAAGGAGAAACATCTGAGACAGTATCACCAGCAGCTGCAACAGTTTATGCCCTCATCTGTTTCTTCATCTGTCCATCTCTTCTCACCCTCTACACCGTCTTTCTCTTCATCGAATCAGGCCTCTCTCCCCTCCTCTGCCTCTCCATCTTCCTGTTCTTCTCTCCAACACTCTTCCTGCCTCTCAGTTTCTGCCTTTATGCATCATGGTTTGGAAGAGGTTTTAGATGCATACAGAGCCAGGGTTGAGGTTAGGGCTGATGGTAACAGAGGACAGTTGTCTTTCTTCCCAAGTGGAGATACTTGCTTACAAACTAAAACCTCTCCAAGCTACAATAAAAACAAGGATGAGGTTGGTCATGGTAAGTCAGGTGGTACTGGTGAACATTGTAGGGTATCTTGGGAAGGAGCAGAGGCAAGATTTGGACAAGACGGAGGTAAAAGTGAGAAGAGGTCACTGAAGGCAACAGGTGAAGGAGAGGTTAGAGTAAGGAGGGAAGACCGGAGGCCAGCTGGGATGGAAGGAGGAGGAGAGAGGAGGTGGGCTTGGGTGGCAACGACAGAGAGAGAACAGGCAGAGAGGATGACAGGTGCAGTGCCAGGTAACGCAGAGGCAACAATGTCTCACAACTGTGATTCAGAAGAGAGTAGAGTGGTTGAGGAAAGACTAGATGCCTCAGATCACCCAGCTGATGGAGTGTGGAGTAATGAGGAGCAAGAAGGAGCTGACCACTATGGCTTAGTGTCCACCCACAGCAACAGCATATTTAACCACCCTCCTGTTAAACCACCCCATCCACGAGCGCCTGCAGAACGACCCCTCTCCCCAGGCTGTGAACATACCAACACACTCCTGACCCCTAATAAACTCAATGATCTCTCCCTTATATTAAAACATACAAGATGCACCTCAAACATCCTGCCTCCACCGCTGCAAAATGCCCAACAGGGAGTGACATCAAGCAGCCCTAGAATGAAGGAACCATGGTTTGCTGCTAATGCCAATAAAAGAGAGTTTTCAAATACTCAATCGACCACACTCCCTCTCACTTCTCCCATCGCACAGAATGGATGTAAAATACCTGCAGAACATCCAGCTGACACTCAGGTACACAACCATCCAGGGGTCAAACCCAAAATGTCTATTTTACCTCAAGAAGAGACTTCTGCAGATTCTCACAGCTACATCATGGACCCCCTCAGTATCTCCTTGCTTCAAGTGGACCAACAGGTTGCCACAGCCTCGTTCCTCCAAGGGGAACTGAACAACACCTCACTCTCTCCACTTGAGAATGAAAGGGGAGAAGATAACAGGAGGGAAGTGCGAAAAGGGCATCTCACATGTGCGGAGAAAGCGGTGAAAGTTGTAGAGGACGAGGACGTAGAATTGCGCCTGTCTCTTTTGGAGCTGCCACAAACC
>NC_060170.1:22266461-22279664 GCF_021292245.1 Micropterus dolomieu | reverse complement strand
ATATATATATATATATATTTTTGTTTTTTTTTGTTTTTTTTCTCAGCTTAAAGAATGTATCCGGTCCCTTGATCAAGAGCAGTCACACACACCTTTCAGACAAAGCAAACTTACTCAGGTATTAAGATTTTTGTAACTTGCTGATTTTTGGTGGTTTTGTTTTGTTAGTGAAGTGTACATAAATATCATGGCTAATTTTTTTTTGTCCAGTTTGATCACTAAACTCTTCTATGATTTGGGCTGGATTGTTCTCATTGTAGGTTTTGAAAGACTCATTTGTTGGTGACTCAATGACATGCATGATTGCCAACATTTCACCTGGCCACATAGCAACTGAACACACACTTAATACACTGAGATACGCCGACCGGTAAGTATGTGTGTGTTAGTTGCAGGAAAAAAAATTTTCTTCTCAGAGCTCTAATATATTTAATTCATCCTGCTTTAAATTGTGACTTTGAGAAATTTGGCTGCATAAAATAGCATAGTGATTTTAAATACAAAGTTTTTTCATCTTGCTCTCATTGTTGAAAACTTAGTCTTTGATGAAAACAGGCGTTTGGGACAACAAAATGTTACTTATTTTCATTGTGTAGTGTCAGGTGCTGTAGAGGCTATGGTCACTGACTGCTATTTGAGAAGTTACATCTACTTGATTTGTCACAGGGTGAAGGAGTTGAGGGGACAGGGAGGACTAAGAGGAGGAAGAAGAGGCAAGATAATACCCTCCCCCAAACCTAACCTGTCCAACAGCAACAGCAGCAGCAGCAGCAATGGCAGCAGTAGTGGCATTCAAGGGAAAAGCCCCCCTAAAAAGCCAAAGTTAGGGAGACAAAGAGAGGCTTTTGGCCCCACCACACCTTCTACAATGTTGGCATCAGGGGGCGCAATTCTCTGCTCCACACCCAAGAACAGCAAATGGGGAGAGGCAACAAGTCCAAGAGCAAGAAGGGGAATTGGACTTGAACAAATTACACCAGTCAGAGGCTTGCTAGAAATGGGTGATAAGAGGGAGGGGAGGGAGAGAGCATTTGGGAGGGAAGGTAGAAGAAGAGAAAGGTTTGAAGGAACTGACAGTGCAGGTCACTTAATTAGAGACCAGATCGTCGGGGCAGGGCTGGTCTTGGGAGAAGCAACAGATGAGCACCTTCAGACATGGGGGTTACAGGGGGAATGTGGATTCTACCACAGAGAAAAAGAGAACCAACAAAGCACTTTGGAAAGGGGTAAAGAGGAAGAAAGAAGGCGGAGAGAACAGAGAAGACAAGTGGAAAGCAGTAGAGACACATGTAGCAAAGTAGAAAGGCTAAGGGAGACAGATTTACAAATGTGTGATGAAAAGGATAAGGAGAAACATCTGAGACAGTATCACCAGCAGCTGCAACAGTTTATGCCCTCATCTGTTTCTTCATCTGTCCATCTCTTCTCACCCTCTACACCGTCTTTCTCTTCATCGAATCAGGCCTCTCTCCCCTCCTCTGCCTCTCCATCTTCCTGTTCTTCTCTCCAACACTCTTCCTGCCTCTCAGTTTCTGCCTTTATGCATCATGGTTTGGAAGAGGTTTTAGATGCATACAGAGCCAGGGTTGAGGTTAGGGCTGATGGTAACAGAGGACAGTTGTCTTTCTTCCCAAGTGGAGATACTTGCTTACAAACTAAAACCTCTCCAAGCTACAATAAAAACAAGGATGAGGTTGGTCATGGTAAGTCAGGTGGTACTGGTGAACATTGTAGGGTATCTTGGGAAGGAGCAGAGGCAAGATTTGGACAAGACGGAGGTAAAAGTGAGAAGAGGTCACTGAAGGCAACAGGTGAAGGAGAGGTTAGAGTAAGGAGGGAAGACCGGAGGCCAGCTGGGATGGAAGGAGGAGGAGAGAGGAGGTGGGCTTGGGTGGCAACGACAGAGAGAGAACAGGCAGAGAGGATGACAGGTGCAGTGCCAGGTAACGCAGAGGCAACAATGTCTCACAACTGTGATTCAGAAGAGAGTAGAGTGGTTGAGGAAAGACTAGATGCCTCAGATCACCCAGCTGATGGAGTGTGGAGTAATGAGGAGCAAGAAGGAGCTGACCACTATGGCTTAGTGTCCACCCACAGCAACAGCATATTTAACCACCCTCCTGTTAAACCACCCCATCCACGAGCGCCTGCAGAACGACCCCTCTCCCCAGGCTGTGAACATACCAACACACTCCTGACCCCTAATAAACTCAATGATCTCTCCCTTATATTAAAACATACAAGATGCACCTCAAACATCCTGCCTCCACCGCTGCAAAATGCCCAACAGGGAGTGACATCAAGCAGCCCTAGAATGAAGGAACCATGGTTTGCTGCTAATGCCAATAAAAGAGAGTTTTCAAATACTCAATCGACCACACTCCCTCTCACTTCTCCCATCGCACAGAATGGATGTAAAATACCTGCAGAACATCCAGCTGACACTCAGGTACACAACCATCCAGGGGTCAAACCCAAAATGTCTATTTTACCTCAAGAAGAGACTTCTGCAGATTCTCACAGCTACATCATGGACCCCCTCAGTATCTCCTTGCTTCAAGTGGACCAACAGGTTGCCACAGCCTCGTTCCTCCAAGGGGAACTGAACAACACCTCACTCTCTCCACTTGAGAATGAAAGGGGAGAAGATAACAGGAGGGAAGTGCGAAAAGGGCATCTCACATGTGCGGAGAAAGCGGTGAAAGTTGTAGAGGACGAGGACGTAGAATTGCGCCTGTCTCTTTTGGAGCTGCCACAAACCCTCTGCCCTCCCACCTTTGACACCATGAAAGCTATTAATCACTGTCACAATCATTGTGGAATAGGTAAGTGTGAGTTCTGTGTGTATGTGTACTAAATGGTGCTTAAAAATGGGTATGTGACTTTTTTTTTTTTGTGTGTGTGTGTGTGTGTGTGTGTGTGTGTTGTCCAGGCATGATGAAGCCTTCTATCGCTGAGGTTATGCTGGTCTCCCTCCAAGACCAAGATAACAATCATAAACCTCAAACCATGCCAGCTATTGAAGTCCTGGGCAAAAGAGTCCTTGCATCGCAACGTAAACCCTGTACACATGCTTCTATGCAAACTTCTGTCCAGCACTCTGGGAACAGTAGTTCACACAGCTCGCACAATCTAATGACAAATGGTGCCACCCAAATGCCACCAGAAGATACACCCAATGTGCACAACAAACTCGCTTCTTCCCTTTCAGCGAGACAGTCAGAAAGTGTCTTGGGCAAGGCGAACAAATTGCCAAAGCAGTGTCACACCGTACAAATAGACCATTCCAACAACTCAATCATCTCACTCCAACTAAACTACTCTACAGAATCAAATAATCAAGAGGGCACCAGCAATCGACAAATTAGACCTATAATCCATCTGTCCACACTGGAAGACCTGAAGCATGGCCAGTAAGTACTAGAAATCTCACAATTTTGCCTCCACAAGCATCCTAAACTAGTGATGTTGCCTATATTGTGTTTGAGAGGCCAGCGCACATTTAATGAGACTCAACGGTTAGTATTAGTACAACTACAAACAATGATAATACCCAACTGTATTTGGGTGATATTGAAATCTGGTTACATACATTTAGTCTGAATAAAATATATATTTTTTCTAATCCAATCCAACTTTAGGTGGCGTGTTGTCCAGGCCCATTGGGAGCAGCTAGAAGAGATGGAAGCTTTATGTCGTAAAGAGGGGACTCTTCTCTGCCAACAACCTGATATGGTTATAATAACTCAAAGCTACATTTGTTGGCTCCTTCCCTTTTGTAAACTGTACATTTTAAGTTGATTATACACTTTCTGTACTCACTTACTGTCTCTATCTTAACAGGCATTTGGGGAATATGTCCACAAGCTGCAGGAGATCATGGAGAGAAAGGCAGAGTGTGTCCACAGCATGATAGCCCAGCTGCAGCCATATCTTCAGCCCAATCATTCTAACTAACCACACAACCAAAGAAGATATTGACGATCCAATTATTTGAATAAACTAAGTTAATAATCACTAATATTATTATAAGTGTAGCCGATACACTGAAGAAATGCAAGTCATGCAAAGCCATGCCCTTATTTTTTATTTTGTTATATTTTTCACGCTAAATGCAGCATCAGTCAACATTAATATTTATTATAATTATTTATTAATATTATCATATATATATATATATATACACACACACACACACAGCATATATTAGAATCAGAACAGAAAATTATGTCCATTTGTCTGTTAATGGATTCTGCAGATTGATGTGTGGGGGTGCATGTTTATTGTTTGCGTGCAGTGTTGTTTTTTCCCCTTTTAGATACATGCTGATTCTGGTGCATATATGAAATTATTCACATTTAGTTCTTTGAATCATAATTTCTTAAGTTAATCTTAAAATGGAGATGTGTTACACTGCTGGTATTTAGCAGTTATTTTAATAGCTGCCATTTATGTACTGTAAACTGTATGTTTTAATTTAACCAAATCCATCAGGGCAATACTTATGCAAGTCCAGTCTTGATCCAATTTGGGGGTTTCTCCTAGTATCATACTGATCACTGTCCCTCACCTTTGGTCTTCTTTGTTTTTTACTTGATTTTTTCCATGAAAATCATAGCACATGATCAATGTGAGACGTGCCCTTGGTATTGGAATTAATTAGGACTTTTAGTCTGCTTAGGGTTGGTCTTCTGTTTGGCTATTTGTTATGACTCTGGATTGATGACACACTGAACCAAAGCTGCGCACATAATATTTTGCAAACCTACTTCAAACATGGGCTCATTTTGTCTACTGAGGAGTTTACTTTGCAGGTGGAAAACTTTCAGGATATTTTATTTTATTCTCATAAAAGAATGTGATATTTGAGACTATGCAATGAGACTGTTGAATTAAATGTGCATCTGATGCACATGCAAGATGTGTTCTATGTTATTTTGTGTGATACCTGTTTTGGCTTGAGAAAAAACCCCGCAGATTAGAAAACATCTTCCGTAAACACAAAATTGAAAGCGTACCCCATATCTGATCTTACTTTACTGTATTAGATGATCTGTGCTGAGGTTTATTAAATATGGGCAAATCAGCACATAAAGTCAGTGGTGGAATGTAAGTACATTTACCCAAGTACTGTACTAAGTTACTGTACTGTACAAATTCAATTAAGGTACTTGTACTTTACTTGTGTATTTCCATTTTATGCAACTTTATACTGCTATGCTACTACATCTCAGAAGCAAATTATTCTTTTTACTCCACTACATTTGTCTGACAGCTTTAGATACAAGTTACTTTTGGGATTAAAATACCCTTTACATAGGATCCTTGCTTTTAGATGTTTTATTACAGAAACTTTATGAAACCCATGACCAAAATAGTCATAACCCCCTGTGGGTTATTTATACCAGGCCTACTTGTGAAGATGCTTAAGAGCTTAATCTATTTTTTTAGTAGTGTGATACTGCATATATTGCAGTTAATACTTCAATATTTTTACTGAAGTAACGTTACGGTTTTGAATTCGGTAAACTTATTATTTTAACAGTGTAGTATTGCTACGTTTACTTAAGAAAATGATCCACCGCTGCATAAATTACGGAAGCAATACAGCGAAGCGCGCTCCCGGACAGGAGCGCGCACGTCAGGGCACGGTGCTGAGCCACCTGACCAGTTCGGTGGGTTTTGGTTGGCAGGTTCCGCTTCACAACGGCGCGGTGGGTCACGTGACAGCATCTGCTGCTGCTGGCTGAGCGAAGCGTGTTAGCAGGTAATAGAAGGAATAACGATTTGATTGTGCTAAAATTGTCCATTTAAAAGCCGTTTTAGCAACTACAGTTATCATATGATAATTTAAAGTAGTTTAAGGAAAATCGATCGACTGATTCAGAGGAACCGTTCGTCCAGTTTGGCTGTTAGCTAACTCGCTAGCTGTGTCCGTGCTGTAGTGGTGCATTGTACGCGGACGGGCCGTTCACATGCCGGGGCTGTTAGCACATATTTGTCGTAGCTTAACATTAACAGGCCACGCGTTTTTCGTTTCTCCCCCCTCACACCCGTTTTGTATTCCAAGTACTAAAGTATTGGATGCCGAGAGTTATAAACGTTGGTGTAACACGCGGCGTTTTATTTTCACTTTCAGTTAACGTTGCGTGAACGTTTTCCTGCTGGTAACTTCAGGTAAATGTGCCACGAAGGTTAGCGTCAAGTGATAAACATTAGCTTTTCTCTTGGCTTACACAAAGGGGTACGTCTTCGCACATGTTTGATATTTGTTCCCGTGTCGGTGGGGCTACACGAACAGTAATTACGTTGGCGGACAGGTTTACTTATCATAGGATTACACTGCTAATATCTTGCCAGTAGAACATGGCGTTTTAACGATGTGTGTGTGAATCACGCACGGAACAAAGATAAGCGGCTAGCCAGGCTAAAGCTAGCTAGTGAGCTAATTGACCTAGCGCTTATGATAACGTTAGCCAGTCGGGCTGATATTTCCGCTGAGCTTCTTTTAACGTTCATACGATTACATTATGTTAGATACAAGCGACTGAAAACCACTGATTTAACGTTAGTCTACAGTAGCTATGTTAAACAGTTAACGTTAACACTGCCTTGTTGTCCAACGTCAAAGTTTTCCTGTCAGACAATGGGATGAACACATCCGGTGGATATAATTTGTTTTGTTCGCACACAGAGAAGTTGTCAGTTGGTAGGATTATAAGCTGACAACCAGTTACTTTATGTAATACGATCTAAGTCAGGGAAGTTGTGTGCTTTCGATTTCCTTGGATACCTTTTTATCCTACCATAAAACCCATATTTCTTCGAGGTTACTTATTACTTTAAACAAAATGAGAAATGTCTGTTTCTGTCCTGACGTCGATGGGTAAATAGTGTTATTCATATTACACATAACATATGCTGGTGCATTTTTTGTGTATGAGACTAAGGTTGGGATGTAAGTTGACACCAGGATAGCCCCCACCCTCTGCCTGGCTAAATTTAACCAGGGAGGTGGGGTGCGACAGATGGAGTTAGTCTTACATGGTATACTTGACAACAGTGAGTCTTGGTCTGCTTATATTCAGTATATTGTGCTGGCTTTGGACAATTGTGATGCAATGTAGCAATTTCCCAAGTGGCTGTCATTTCACTTTGCCTCTGTCTCTTCTCCTTCCCCCTGCAGATTTTTCTATTTTGTACATACATTGTTTTGTATATACTGTATATGATGACTTCAGTGGTCAGCAATCAAGCCCGGGGGACTCGGGACAGAACGCTGCCCACCACTACACAAACAACACAGCCACAGAAACAGATACAGGTGGGTTTTCAACATTGTACATACAGAGTTGCATACAGGCCTAAGGATATAGTCTGTTTGTATTTTTAATACAACCAAAAATTGCTTAATTTAGTATTGAATGTAATCATACTGATAATGAAAGTAAAATGTGTAATGAATGTAAAAGTCATTTGACACTCTTAAATGATTGTAAGGTGACTACATCCTTCACCAGGGTTGTAGTCTTTCATTAAAATAAGTAAATAAAACCTAGTGTCCTGTGGTCTATTGTGGTGTTTGAATACAAACGTGAGGTCAAGTGTGGTCCCCTTGTTTCTAACTGAACTGTCTTTGTTTACAAGGCCACAGCAGAACAGATTCGTTTAGCCCAAATGATCTATGACAAAAATGATGCTGACTTTGAAGACAAGGTCAAACAGGTAATGTGCATATGCACATATTTAGACAAAGTAATTTTCTGGGTAACAAGCAAATCTTGCTGGATACATCAACAATGCAATCCTTATTGCATCTAATGTAAATCTGTTTTGCGCACACACAGCTGATTGAAGTAACTGGGAAGACTCAAGATGAGTGCATGGTAGCCCTCCATGACTGCAACGAAGATGTAAACAGAGCCATCAATTTCCTGCTGGAGAGCACCTCTGATGCAGTAAGAGTCTATACACACAATCACAAGCCATATTCATACACACATCATATGGCAATTTCTTTGGATTTCTGCAGAGGCTGAACCATGCATTGCACCATGTATTTTATAAAGTCAGTCTCTCTCCCTCTGTCAGAACTCCTGGGAGACTGTGGGAAAGAAGCGGAGCCTTGGGAAAGAAGGACCTCCAGAGATAAAGGAGAGCAGGGAGAAGAAAGGAGAGAGGGAGGCCAGTCGCGGGCGTGGGGGATCCAACAGAAGGGGTAGAGGCATCAGCCGAGGACGCGAAGGTAAGAAAGGGACCGAAGATGTTTGTTTAAATCTCCCGACAGAACATTTTGTGTGATTGAATTTCAGTGTTATTTAACATAACGAGTGCCGTAGTTCATCTGGCTCTGCTCTGTGTGAGCACACACGGAGTACCTCAGTGGCCCGTCCGGCCCCCTAAGCAGTCAACCAGTGATTCATTGATGTCATTCTTTTGTGCTCTAAGATGCTGTTTAAAGTTAATGTTGGATTACTATTTATTACCTAGCCTACTTGGGTTTTTTTTTTTGAGTAACGCACAAAATATATTTTTTAAATGAAGCATTCAATTTTAAGTCCATGCACTAATTGTCCTAAGTCAATGAGTAATCGTTTCAAATTGTGATCTGAGTATTGATCAAAATAATGATATTATGATTTTTGCCGTAATCCAGCAGCCCTATTGTGTAGCTGTATGTTCCTCATCAGCCTGTTAAAACTGTTTTCAGTATTTGCTGTATCTTTGACATTGGCCATTTATTTTTATGCTGCTTTCAGACCAACCGCGAGTTTTCGCCTCGCGAGAGTACATTCGCTGCAAGTGTTGACACACAACGCGAGAAGGCAATTTTAACGGGATAATGTGAATAAACACAACTTGCCATTACTACAACTGTATGAACCCAAAGTAAACATTTTGCTGTGATTAAATAGCAAACGGATTAAACTGATGCCGAAATAACTACAACATGATGCAGATTTGTTAAACATATGAATTCATGCTTTGTCAGGTCTGTCAGCAGGACAACAACTTCTAAAATATGTTTTCTGAATGGAAATTGGATCGATCAGGGCTATGCTAACTTGGTCCCAGTAAAGTACAATGATAGCTGGAATAAAGTTACAGACATGTTTTCTGAACTCACCAGGTAGTTCAACCTCCTCGCTTTCTTTTCTCGAAGTAATGTCCGGTTTTTATATAAATATGAAGTCGTAGTCCGACAGAGCTAACGGCACTAACAGTACTGGAACCGGATGTGCACGGAAGCTAGCTGCTGAGAAGCTCCAGTGAAGATAAATCAACGTTGAAATCCCAAAAACTAAAGTAAAAAGCTAATTTAATAAAAGCAGTTAACTCCGAGCTCCTCCCGCAAGTAAACGGCGTAGTTGTCAGAGCAGAATCCGACCAACTACGGGTGTTTATATGTCCAATGGTTGCAGCGCTGCTCCCCGCTCCTCTTCTCCAAGTTTAGCAGCTCTCAGCCGGCCAGCAGATTTTTAAACCTCCGCTCTGCCTGGCCCTCTCCACACAATGCCCTGAAGCCTTGGTGAAGTACGGATAATCTCAACACTGATAGGCTATCGTGACTCAGCGTCATGCAACCAGGCAGAGCGGAGGATTGAAAATCTGCTGAGAAAATTCAACTCACGCGAATTCCTTCGCGTCGCCCGACAGGAAATCGCGGGTTTACACGTCTTTGCATTGACTTTGTATGTAAACTCACTGCCCCGAACGCTCACTCGCTTTTGGTCTGAAAGCACCATTAGTCTTTCGTGGCTAAAAGTCTGCAGAGTGTATGGAATTCTCAACTCAACTGTGCTCTGATTTGTTCAACTTCAATTTCCCTGCACGTTTAATTGAAGGTTCAGAGGTCTTCCTGTCAGTTCAGTATTAATGAGGTGTGTTGTTTTTTTTTTTTTTAAATGTCTTAATTTCCATGTCCCTTTTGTTTATTGGGTGTATATATCCAGGTCGGTTAGAAGAGAATGGGTTTGAAGTGGCTCCTGGAGAAAGAGGGGGAGACCGTGGACGCAGGGGGCGGGGCAGAGGTAAGCGATACAGAAAATGACACCTCTTAAATACAGTGTTATTTTGTTGGAGTATACAAAGATGATGGGGGGGAGTGGTATCTATAGCTACCATTTACTTAAAACTTCCAAAAGGCTAGCATCCATGTAAAGAGATTTCAATTTGCAGGATAAAAACTGAAGTGGACATTTTGAAAGTAAACATGAAGTTTGGCAAACCAAAACATTGTTGAGACACATCAGATTGCATTTACGTATGATGGTGGTAGAAATAGAAAACATCTGCCCTATTGGTTTCTTGCATACTTAAATGTCTACTTTGGTCTACCCTACAGTCCACCGTTTGCACAAACATGTCATTGAATTGTAATATCATGTGGTTTTTGTTAACTACAAACTTTAGATAGGGAATTAGGTCTGATATTGTTGTGCATGTTTTGGTGATGTTGCTGGCAGCACATCTATTTATGTCTGCAGGCATTTAGAGTATTGCAGCACTCAACATATGTGGAATGTGCTCAGTCCCTACAGCTGCTTGTGTGGGTGTGTGTGTGGGCAGAAGGGGAGGGAGGTTGTCGTCAGTAGATAAAGAGATTAAAAAGTAGGGGAGTCTGACTTGATTTGCAACTTTCTTTGTAGCAGCAAGTGGTTTAAAAATGGTTAGGGGCAAAGTGGGGCATGAATCAGAACAAATTGTCACTGTTGTGCTAACAGCAGAGAAATGCATGTGTTCTCCTGGCTGGTTTCCTTTTTATGAATAACTGGTTAATGTCTTAAGTTAATTCCTCTTTAACCAAATGTAAAACTTCACTATATAGAGATAGATAGAGAGGGAGATTCTTTGGACAATTAAAATTAAAATTAAACTAAATTAAAGGGTTACCTTGCTGGCCTGTGCTTTTTTTTTTTTTTTTTTTTTTTTTTTTTTTTTTTTTTTTTTTTTTTTTTTTTTTCCCTCTGCATTATGTGAATTTGCTTATGCAAAATCCCAAAGCAATGCTACCTTTTAGAAGAAAGGTATAAGACGTGATAAAAGAAAGTTCGACTTAGAGATGTGTATGCTGGTATGGTTTTAAACAGATAATTATAATATTGTCTAATGCCTGACAGAGGCAATCACTATACTTATTGCTGACTTTGTGCAGATGTTTGATGCTGTCTTAATGAAGAGTTGAGCTTGAAAGGGACCAGTCAGCAGAGATCATCTGGTTGTTTTGTGTTTGTCCTCAGGGCCAGGGGGCCGCGGTAGAGGAAGAGCAGCAGCTGGCAACAGGTTCTCCTCCCAGGGAATGGGGTAAGAACAACACATGCTTAGTGTAAATCCACCTGAAGTGGGAGAAGGAGGTGGTGATGGTGATAACAAGCACATATCTTAAAAACAAATGTGTGGAAAAACTTAAGTTTCTGTATCTCCTCATTTAGTAGCAACAACAGTCCATATGGTGTTCTCCTCAGTTTCCTTTATGTTGGCTCATCTTTCCAACCTGTTGTCTCCTTCTTTCAGCACCTTCAATCCTGCTGACTACACGGCTAACTCTGGAGCACGCCAGGAGACATGGGAAGGGGACGGCAACGAACATTCGGAGGGAACTAGTAAGAAAAATAACATGTCACATTTTGATGCTGTAGAATGGCTTAATTGTGAGCTTAAAATCATCAGCTTCGTCTAGTGTTCACACAAAATTCCGGTTACTAGGTGCCAAATAAAATCAGAATTCAAACAGAAATGGGTAAATGAATCTACACATTGGAATCAAGGGCGTATCATTTTAAAGCAGTCATGGTGCTACATTTTGTATCAATGCTTTTGGGCGACTGATGGTAGCTGAGAACATGAATGTGTGAACATGGCAACATTAACTTGGCTGCTCTTTATTTTTTTTTAGGAGCATGGGGAGGCAATATGGAAGACTGGGCTTCAGAAGACTGGACTGAGGATGTAAGGCCACACTTTTCAATGATCTGAAAGGGTTTTGCAATGCTTCAGTTTGAGGATTTACAGTTTGTTTACTACTTTCCTGCCTAGTGTTATTGGCCACTGATGCTAACTTACTATCAGTGTCACTCAGAATGATTTTATATACAGTACTGCACATATGCCTATATTAATCTGGTGGATGTACTTCCTGTCTTTTCTCACAGTTGTCTGAGACCAAAGTATTCACTGCCTCTTCTGCTCCAGCAAACCACATCACACCTGGACACAAGTAAGTGACCTGCCCAAAGTCCAGTCAACTTAAAGCCCTACAGAGAACAGGCTTTATTTTGGAGAACAATATTTGATTGCTGTTATCTTCTCCTTGTTGACCATCCTCCCCAAACCTTTTTTCTCCCACTTTTCCTGCTCTCTTGCTTCTCCTCAGTGTGGACCTGGCTAGCCTACTGCCTAAGGCTGGAGTGACTGTCGGAGGTTCTATGGACGCTGACTTGGGGGCGATAGTCGATGGTCCATCAGCCGAGGATTTAGGCCAAAGCCTGGTGTTTACCAATTCCCACCACAATGGACGCACTGCAACACACAGCTACGCACACGCCACAGCCAACAGCTACGCACACGCCGCCTCTGCTGGTACCACCTACGCACATGCTTCACTGGTACAGACAGCCACGCATACACACACCAGCAACCAACCATATATGCTTATTTATGTGCTTACACACTGATATATGGTGTCATTGTATTCAGGTCTTGCTTTGTTTCTCTCTTCCTCCCAGTCCTCAGTCTTGGGTTCTGGTTTTGGGTCCCTGAATGCACCTAAGCCAACACCTGCCTCTGACATCAGGACATCGGAGCAGCTCAGTGGTCCTCGGCTTGGTCAGAGAGCCAGTCAGACGTTGGCCGCCACCAGCAACAGTAGTGTTTCCAAAGATGCAGGGCAACCGTCAATACAGAACCCTGCTCCTGCCTCCTCTTCCTCTGTAGAAGTCAAGGCTCACAGAGTTGAGAATGGCCCTGTTACTGCCCAACACTGTAAGTTTATCTGAAAGTATATAAGAAATCCGACACAGAAATTTATGACATGACTATTCAATCTTAACTAATTGACCCTTCCTAAGTCCCTCCCTCCCTTAGTTACTGTTGCTAGGTCGGACAAGCTTTATACAAAGAAACATGGCCACGCCAGTTCTGTTTAGCCTGTAGCCACAGTGTGTATTTGATGTTGTCAGGAAATATAGCTTCAAGAAGCCAACG